>NW_009707150.1:0-751 GCF_000703405.1 Apaloderma vittatum | reverse complement strand
CTCCGCTGCTTGTCGAGCTGCTCGTGTGATCACTGCCTGTGTGCCTCATCCGGGGGCTCCAGCAAAGACTCTTCAGATTCTCAGGTAGCGAGAATAAATCTATTCTTTTCATTTCACCATGGTCTGTGGCTGTTCCTGTGTCCTGCCTTTTTCAGCCCACACACCAGGCAACCTGTTCCGGTGTTCCAACCCCTTCACTGTAAAAAACTTCTTCCTTGTATCTAGTCTAAATCTACCCTCTTTTAGTTAACAACCATTACCCCTTTGCCTATTGCGACAGGCTCTGCTAAAAAGATTGTCCCCATATTTCTTATAGGCCCCATTCAGGGTCTGGAACGCTGCTATAAGGTCTCTCCAGAGCCTTCTCTTCTCCAGGATGAACAGCCTCAAGTCTCTCAGCCTGACCTTCTCAGACCTTTGATCATTTCTGTGGCCCTCCTTTGGACCCACTCCAACCGGGTCGTGTCGTTCTTGTGCTGAGGACCCCAGAGCTGGACACAGTACTCTAGGTGGATTCTCCTGAGAACAAAGCAGAGGGGGAGAACGACCTCCCTTGACTTTCTGGTCATGCTGCTTCTTCTGCAGCCCAGGATACACTTGGCTTTCTGGGCTGAGAGTGCACACTGGCAGCTCACGTCCACCTTTTGATTCACCAGTATCACCAAGTCCTTTCTGGCACAGCTGCTCTCAATCCCCTCCAGCCTATACTGATACCAGGAGATGCCCTGACCCAGGTGTAGGACCTTCCACT
>NW_009707149.1:0-8855 GCF_000703405.1 Apaloderma vittatum | reverse complement strand
AAAAGTTACACTGGACGGTAATTAAGAACTTCCCTAGTCTCACTGGGATTCTCTATACCAAAGGAAACTCTCATATGATTTGTTACGATTTACTTCAGATAAATTCAGGGGATCTTTCTCTATTCTCATCTTCTTCAACTCTGCTGCCAGAGAAAACGATTAAATTTTTGTCTTTCCTACTCTGGAAATACTTCAGTCATCTCAGATAATTTGCACTACCTGCACTTTGCCAGCCAAAGCAAATGTCACTGCCTCACACACTTGCCACCTCTCCTTCGTAAACTGTGCAATCTTCAAAGCAAGGACAGCTGATTGACTCATAAATCTGCTTCTCATCACTGCAGCCTTCAACTAAGCGTACTGCTGAAATCTGCAGCAGACACAGATCATGTCAGGTAATAACAGCACCAGTATGTTAAAACACACTAAAATATTCACTGGTTTACATGTATTGAGGGAAGGGGAAAATTAGCTTGACTGCCACGGTGAAGTTACGATGATGGTAAGAGGAAATCTACTCCTGAACTGTGACACAAATTTGCAAGACAAAAAATTCAGAGGAGCATTCTGGGAGACACAAAAAGCCCCACATCACTACTGACTTTCAAGTGACTGCAGAAATGCAATGGGAGTTTCTCAGAGGAGACTGCCAAGGAGGCGCAGGAAAATGACAGGGAGAATTTATGACAGACTAGTGAAAGCAAACCATTATACATATTCTTTGGATTAGAAAAACGGGGTTCTGCACGGTGGGATACAGTTTACAAATTACAGGCATGCATGCAACAGCCTGGTGGCACAGGCTCAGTGCTGGAGGTTAGGAAAGATACAGCTTCCTTGCTTTGGCTTTCGCTTCACTTCACAACACACTAACCATCACTGTGAGTTTAATATTTTGGCCTCTGTTCTCCAAGCCACAAGCAACGCCTGGGGCAGTTGAGGAAAGCTGCACTTCCGCAGTGCGGCAGAACGAACCCAGCAGCTTACTACAGGGCTGTCCCGCTCCATGTCGTCCTCTCTTGTGACGTTCTTAAACTGCTCCTTCCCTTAGGCAGGTGCTGGTACTCATCTCGTTGGTTTTTTGCTGTGTTAGTCCTCTGCTGGATTAACAGGTTGAATCAGCTCTCAAGAAGGTGGAATGAGCATCAGAGCCAGAATAGGGAAAACAGAGAGAGGGCATGGCTAGGAGCAGGCAGAAGTGACATCCTGTTCACCCCTTCCATCTTCTTTCTCTCTCTCCTTCTCTCACAGGCTCTGGAATTCACTGCACCCTTTCACACGCCACCAAAACTCACTAAAATAGCAAAAAACTTATCCAGCGGAAAACAAACGAAAGACTCCAGCAGCATTCTGCTGATCTCCTTACTTAAATCTGTTTACAGAGGGTCTAATGTCTGCCAGAGCCAGCACCCAGATGGGGGGAGGTGAGGGACAAGAGCAGGGGGACAGCTTGAAGGAGAAAGCAAGACCAGCACCCCTGGCAGGCCGCAAGCTGCTCTGCTCTGCTGCCAGGCTACCTACAGACTAGGTGAGTGTATGTTGTGCCATACTATGACACCACTAAAAGACGGGGAAAGTAAATTGGTGTGTAAACTTAATTCTACACCCTGTATTTTTCAGAGGCTCAAATTACATGAAACCATAGGGGCAAATTAGGCCTTTAGTCAAGTAAACATCTTAATTAATCTCCTAAGGGTTTGGTGAGGGATTGTTTACAAAAAGGAAACAATTTGCTGCAGGAGTTTGACTCAAATCTCAAAAGGGACTTCTGTTACAATGAAGATGTTTAGTGCAAAGCCTCCAGAATTGGGATTCAATAACCTTAGTTGGCCATTGAAATTTTCTGTATAAATCACTGGTGAGTGAGCAATTAAAAGGACATGCAATACTGTAAGCTCCCACATAAAGTGAGAGCTGTTTCCAAAACCGCTCCTGATTTGGTAATCAACAGCGATCTCTGGAGAAGGTATGAAGCCCCTATCTCCACCACAGTCTCTGGAGAAGTGCCCTCAACCCTGGCTGAAGAGTCGCTGTTCACCACTTCCATTGAAGCTACAGCACCTCAGTCACAGGAACCCCACTGGCCCCCCAGCCATCAGCACTTTGGACACACGCTGTCCTCTTTGCATTTGGATGTAAGTGACAACCTGAATTCATGCCCTTGCAGTTGTCTTGAAAATTCATTGTTGACATACCAGGCCAACTCAACTAATTCCACCGTTTAAACTCTAATGATCATTTCTCACTGCTAGACCCAGAAAGCACTTTCTAAAATCAGTTGTCTTCTACATAAGAGGAATACAGGTACTGAAACACAAAATATATTGTCCACCTTCCCCTGTCAGGCCAGCGATGCAGCCAGGAACAAACACGCTCCCCACAAGATCACGCGGGTGCTGTGCGCCTCAGCCTGCCCCAAGCTTCCTTCAACCTCCGTAGATTTTACTACGGTGAACTGAGGTTAACCAGCACACATTAAAGTAAGTGAGCAGCACCTGACAGCACTGATGATGGAAAACACAAACATTGCCTATGCCTCAAGTCTCCATGCTCTTGCTGAATGATGCCTGTAGTAACGATAAGCATGCGAGCTGTTGCGTATCTGTGCTTCCGCTCTCCCAACAACACGCGGCTCTTCAGGATTATCTCCTTCCCTCCTTGCTAAGCAGCGAGTGCTGCAAAGTCCATTAGCGCATATGGAATTGCTCATCGCCGTCTGACACACTGCTGTGGCACGCTTGACAAAGCTTAGCAACGGAGTTGAACATTTTGTCACTTAAGGAGCATAACTCAGAGGCAAATCCTGTTGCCTCACCATGTGGGAAGGCACCTCAGGAGCCCTGGACCAGGGTGAGCAGGCATGAAGCAGCAGAGATGCTCTGGACCACCGTACCAGTTCCAAAAGGATGCACAAAACCATTCACTTGTAGCAAGGCAGGACTTTGTTTCCAAGGCACTGTACCTTGGAGCTGCTTTGCAGGTCTCTAACTTTCATCTCTAACACTGCTCCTAACCTCCCCAGGATGCCCTGAGATTCAAGCTGTACATGAAGATGCTCGAGGTCTGGAGCATGCTGGGGTTTTCTCCGCCCCAGCTACTGTACACTACAGGCCACATTCAGTTTACAAAACTTACAATCTTTTTTTTTTTTTACTATACCTAGATCTTCACCCCATAGCGGTGCTGAAAGGGGGAGCTTCCAAGGAAACATGCGGGACCAGAGTTGTGTACCCCTGCATGCAGCACAGGAAGTCCACTCACTGCAACCCTGATTCAAAGATGAACGCAGCCTGGAAACAGCATGGAGGGTAATGACTACCTCTGACGATGGTCCCAATTACTCCTTCCCGATGTTAAGAGTTTCAGAGTCTGGAATACACGTGCCGGTTTCAAACCCCTTACTTTAGTCTATGTGTAACATGCACACTATCAGTATACTGGTTTCTCACCTTGTCCCGGCTGATCTTATTTTGAGATCTGCTGAATTCTGCAAGATACCACCAACTTCAAGCCCCTATTTTCTCACTAAGAACTGATATGTTGTTATACCTCTCAGCCCCGTGCTCTCTGTATTTTGTTTACAAGCTAACATGTATGTAGACACACACCAGTGATTAAATCTGCATTTCAACCTTCCAATTACTTCAGAGACAGATCACTCGAGACAATTCAATTCAGGCTTCACAAAGAGGCTGTCTATAAATCAGGATTTAGGAACTAGAAAAGCTACTTATCAATTCACCAGAGAGTGTAGGAACCTGAAAGTGCTTGGTATATACCTTTCTCACCAAAAGAAAAGAAATCAGTTACAATCTTCAGACCTTCTTGGAAGGTTATTTTTGTGTCCAGAAAAAGCAAGGTAAGTGACAGAAAGTTATCAGTAGCTGTAAAGCAACATTTATGAAAGTTGAAACTTTAGAATCATCTCAATTAAATAACAAATTCCCTTAATCACTATATCATGTTTTATTTCCTCACTGCCATAATGGTACTTCCCTTCCTGATGTCTCTAGGACATCAAGGGTGAATATACAGCATCAACCCTTGTGACGGGATTCTCTTCTGTCTCGCCTGGTGCATGTTTGCATGTAAAACATTTTGTTTGCACAACAGATGTAGAGGAAGAGCTGGAGAGAAAAGTTTCAACACGCCTATGTTTCACACTGAAAACTCAAGGGCTATCCAACATGAGTAAATACAGAAGCCTTCAGCTCTCTCCACTTAGTTGTATTTATTTTAACCAGTGATCAAATCACAGCACTTACCAAGTTAGAATAATAAAACACTGTTAGCTCTTTGAAAAACACTAAGAACAAAGACTTTATCATCCCCATCATTCGCCTCTCCTTCAAATTAAGGCAAATTTGCCGTGAAGATAAAACATGGCAGAGAAAGAGACAAGGGAGAGTCAGAATTCACACCAATTCCTACGGCATTATGTGAAAGAGAGGTTTTACTTCAGTTCTTACCTCCTCTTTAGTCTCTTTAAATGAAGACTTTAAAGATCGACTTCGAGAGTCCTGGGGCTTGGTTTCTTCCTGCTGCCCAAAAAGTTCCTCGATTGTCTTTGTATCAATCTGATACTGCGGTCTCGCAGCGATCGTCCAGATATTGTTTTTACCACGGACTTGTTCTTCAGGGATAGTTTTCCAGAAAAAGCTCCGCATCCGTTTTTTCTTGCCGTGGTTGTCGTGCCCATTTATCAGCTGTGGAGGCAGAGGTATGTTTGGCCCAGGCAGGGGAGGAGGAGGAGGTGGTGGTGGCGGCAGCATTGCCGGGGGAAGCGGAGGGGCTGGGGGTGCCCCTGTGAGGGGACATGGCGGAGGGGCTGGTGGCGCTGCAGGCTGAGAAAGTTGAGATGCTGTCGTCGTATCCTCGCTCATTAATCCTGTTGCAACTGGAACAGCCCCATTTTCCTTATCATTGACCAAGGAGAGACAATTCATAACATGCATTTTACGGTCTCTCCGGAGAGGAGAGCGTTACTTCCTTGGACAGGTTTGAAACATGGAATAGCGAGTGCAGCAGCAACTGATGTCGGCGCTCTCTCAAACTCTAGTCTGCCAGCAGCAGCAACCTGAGAGGGGACTGCACCATCTTCGCAACCTACAACAAAGGACAATAGGGAGACTCAGACCAGAGAGACTGGATATTATCCCTCGCGCTGAAAAGACACTAAAATTAAGGTATGGCAGCAATCAAGCTTTTAATCCAGAGAGGAAACTCGGTGAATCAAGTGTCTTTCCCAGGGCAGCCACGTAAAATTTATCCACGCCAAGATCTCACATAGCTTTGTGTACCTAGATTTTGAGAACATATAAAAAAAGGTCTCTTAAATTGCCCGCCGGAGATGCAAAACCCACCTACTAATCTCAGTTCAGTGCAATTTTGTAAGAGAATCAATTTATCTTAAATTATTAAAACAAACATTCCGCTCCTAATTTTAGATCTTTTTTAAAGGTGGTTACACAGAGTTAGAAAATATAAGAACTAACTATGGTACTGGATTAACTGGATCAAACAGACCCTGTCTGAATCGCTTTTAATTCATGGCTTAAATCTAAGCTGCATGAAAATAACGAACACCATGTCGATGATTTAACTATTTAGCCTAATGTACTGCTTTTTTTTGCCTTCTTATTTTTCACACAACTGTCAGTAAGGGAAAAACAGTGTGCAATCCTGTAACTCCCTATGTTCACTGAGCATATATTTACTGTATTTGTGTTTTGTCACTACTAGTCTGGTTACGCTGCCTCCCAAAATGCACTACAATAAGAAAGACTGCAATTTGATTAAAGCTGCCCCTTATAATTTACTTCAGTACCTAGGTTAACGTAGCCACTTCAATAAGCACAGAGAGAGAGAGAGAGAGAGGGAGGACAGAGGAGCTGACAGGAACAGTACCCTACACATCCTAAGCACCGTACATATGCAAAGCTTTATTTAGGAAAGCTTTTACACCTAGATTACCTCGTGAAGCAGCTTAACAGGAATCACAATAGTTTTGAGCAGCCTTTCTTATACCATCACCTACTAAATGAAGATGGTATTATTGACAGTAAACCTTCAGGTAAGAGTACAGCTTCTTGTCCTCTGCAAAAAACATAGTTTTGACAGGCCAAAAAAACAGATTTACTTCATAACTCTTAGAGAAAACAACTTTTCAAATACAAATGAATGAAAAATCCCATGGCTTTACGGAAATTTGTAAGTTATCTCAAAAAACAAATCAGGAATTCATGCAAAGAAAATCAAAGATAACACACCATACAAATTTAGATAGAAAACAGCCCCGGAGTAAAAATCAGAAAAATCTGAAGTAATGCGCTGGCATGAGAACAATATCAAATCAGAAATTTGGCACCAATTTAGTTGCATGCCTCTTCAACAGGGTTCACGTAGAGCTAATAGCAACCCAGATCAATTTGACATTGTATAACAGCAATGAAAAACCTTTGCTGTTTTTGCCAGAGATCCATCATTAGAGTGTACATGAACAAACAGACCCAAGTCACAGAAAAAAGCCTTAGGGGAAATTCTCTCTTGGTCTGCAAGGACTCAGTCACTCACAGCTTCACTGAATCAATGCAAACTGACACAAAATGATCCACTGTGCCTTTTCTTTTCGAAAGTTTGCATAGGTGGCAACGAAATCCTCTTTCCTGCTTCAGACTTTCTAACCTTATACCTTAGGTTACAAGGTATTCACGAGAACAGAAAACACATAAAAACCTGTGTGAGGCTTAAGTCATAGGAATGATGAAAAAGATTTTAATGTCAGAGTAAAAGGAGAAGAGCTACAAAGAAAATGGATCAGGATAGAGGGTTTCAAATTTAAGACAGCATTAATATCCAGCTGCTATTATAAAGCTCTGTATGTTCAAGTGTCTCCTCCCAAGTTCATGATCATAAAGAGAGAAGGCATAAAAAAGCAGGTGCAAGGTGGTGGAAAGAGATTAACCACTCAAAGCAATTAAGTGTTGCATTAATTTAAAGAAATACTCAACTAGGAAAAAATCTTTTCTTCCCTACCACTTATTTAAAAATGAAAAATGTATTAGCTAGTCTTCCATCATCACAAAGCAGTATGCAACAGTTATTATTTTCTATCTTGGGTTCCCACAGAATGAAGAAAAAAAAAAAGAAGAAGAAAAGGAAAAGAAAATAGAGACAGACAGACCGACCATGCCCCTGGGTAATGCGCAAGAATCTCCTTTTGAAACTTCCAATAAATCAAGGTGCTTCAAAAAAAATGGGATCAAATCCTAATGAAACAAAGTTGTAGGCGATGAATCATCAAGAGTCCCAGCGCTAACACACAGGAGTGGAAAACGACTGATCTCAGATCCGAGCGCTTCTCAGTTAGACAAGGGACACTCCTAGTGAAAGGAGTGGAGAACACAAGGGGAAGAAAACATCCCAGCCTAGATGTACAGATAGACAGACAGAACAGGAAAAACTGTTTTCGAACCAATAGCCCTGTATCGCTTTGGATGAGGTAATCACCATCCAGCACCAGGAAAGCGGAAGAATCAGCATTTGGAAGGAAAGCGTGAAAGGAAGGGTGCAGCATAAAGGCTGGCATTCACCTTTGTCTTCCGACAGATAAGCACGATGCAGGTGATAGGGGTGACCTGCTCCTAAGAGGATGGTGGTCTTGAGTTACCAGATGCCAGGAGACTGATGAAAAGTCCTTTTCCTGCCGCCTTCAAAGATGTTCCCAGAGCTCCCGCCACTACCGTGGGTGGGAGAGGGAAGAAGCTGGCAGCCAGGACAGGCTCTGGGCCGCCTGCTGGGATCAGCAGGTGTCTCTGAGCAGGAAGTACAGCGAGGAGAGGTGGGGAAAGCACAGCCGTTCCAACTGCGAGCCACAGATTGCCGAAAGACACATTGCCGCCGGGACCGGGATGCGTAATAAAGCCCCAGCAAAACCTTAACTCCTAAGGATCCTCTCTGCACTTTTCAAAGGGTTAAGGGGGGTGGCGGGGAAAGGACCCATGAACAAACATTTAAGATGTCTCAACTGCCCTTCATTATCACACGTTTGTTATCCAAAACAGCCCAAGAAGTGCAAGAGCTCTAAAGTACCGTCTTTACCACATGTTTTAATTGTGTCCAAATTTGGCATAAAAGAAACATTTTATTTCTTTGTCTTATTCATTGTTTCAGCCAACCTGATCTAACTTCGAAATGTCTTTCAAAGTTAGAGGGTGGGGACAACTTTCTCCCCAGGTAAGAAGACAAACACTCTAAAGTAATTTTGTTTCTTGCAAAAAAAAGGCAGTCGCCAATGAGATGGACATGCATTATATTTGCACACCCAAATTAACAGGTGAAACGCACGATGCGCTGAAGGCCATTTCATAATTCATACTGTGAGATATTACTCCCTTTAACTCACACCTTACGTTCTCTACTGCCCACATTTCTGTGTCAGGTGCCCTCCAAATTCTCACAAGAGCCACACCGATTCCGACACCAAAACCCAACCGCAGCGTTTGGGTGTCTGGTCTCGACAAGAGGCAGCCAGCCCAAAACCTCAGCGGAGCAACCACTCGGGAGCGGCGGATAAAGAAAAGGCAAACGCCACCTCACGTAACCAACCCCCGATCCTGCCAAAAACGTGTGAGCTACGAAGGAGACGCAGCGTGCGCTATCGCATCCAACGAAATCCCTTCCGACAAAACCTGCTTAAGGCATCCAGCGAAACCCCTTGTGCGGGGTGGCCAAGGAACCCCCCGCGGGCAGGACGGGCAGGGGACACAAAGCCCCCACGCCAGGCTGGGACCTCCCAGGTTTCATCCTGGGGGGGTGGCTTGATTCCAACTCTGTTTTATCTTGGCCTCCCTGCC
>NW_009707148.1:7560-18766 GCF_000703405.1 Apaloderma vittatum | reverse complement strand
AGAGATTTGGAACCTATTGTTATTTCCTTTTATTTCTGAAAATAAAACAAGGAATGCTAATCGAGGCATTTTATACAGCTGAAGCGCAGTGTGTCTGAGGCAGTTCTGGTTTGTTCCCAGCCAAGGAAAACACCACACATGCATCATACCGGAGCAGGATCTGCCTGTGGATTAATATCCCTGAAGATTTACTGGGAAGCTGACTCACTGAAGAGCCTTTTCTGTAAAAATGAGCCAAGTTTTGACACTGAATAAGTTGATGTAACTGGGTTAGGACATGGCCCACTGCTTTCCAGGTTGGCACTGGGGGAATAAAGCTGTGACAGACTATATCGGTCTGAAAGAAACCCAGAAAACTAAATGCACAGTGACAAATATAAAATTTTATCTCTGGGGGCCAAAGAGAATATAACAAGCCTTTGTCTGCTGTGAGTAAGACAGGGAAAGGAACCACTGGTCAGCGGAGCTATCGGAAATGAGTTTACAGGATGTGATTATCTGTGACTTGAGTCTCCAGTTACCGAGCTCAGGGAGCGAGCCCGTAGAGCTCACATCTCTCTCCTTACCAGAGCTGCACGCCGTGGATTTCTCCCAGCTCTTTGGGGCCGTTTTCTTTACTCGTTCTGATTGTTGGTGGGGCTGGGAGCTCTTTGGTCAGCAACACCAAGATCGATAATGCTTCCGGCAGAGCTGGAAATGTCCACGGCAGGGGGTTGGGATGCGTTTGCTGGAGGTGTTCGAGGTAGAGGGTCGATGGGCACCTACCCGGTGCATCTTCAAAGGGAAGGGAGGGGGCAGCCAGCTTGAAATGTGAAATGCTTGCTGTGAGCCTACACTCCCTGCCCAGATAAGAGCTGCCTCAGGAGAAATCCTCTCATCTAACCCAACCGCTGAGTGAACGGCAGTAGTAGAAATACAGCTGTGGGAATAAGCATCTTTGTTAGACCAGGCTTGAGCCTTGTGGCAGGACTGCTTTAAGAAGGGATGTGTGTGAGGTTGTTAAGTGGTGGCAGTGCGCGAGGGCAGTGATCCTGGTGTAGCTGCTGCTCTCATTTCAGCATGGGAGCTGATGGGACTGGGATGAGGAAGAAGCGCGTGCCTTATCTTTGGCTTCTCCCTGCAACCCACAGGGATTAGCACCACCAAAAAAAAAGACTGTTGAGACAGACTGGCCTGTCCTCAGAACAGCTCCTTCCCTGAAATCTCTGCTCTTCGTTCCTAAATGTGTAGGCATGCTCCTAGTCCCGTGGTCCTTCTTACCGAGAAGGCTCCCTTCTGTTAAAATAAACATGACACATGGCAAGAATCCGATACAGAGGCTGTTGAAATTGTTGGAGGGGCACTTACTGAAGTGGATGCTGTGTAGGTAAGGTGAAAAACTACCTCGAGACTTAGGTATGAAGTAACTGGAAAGGCAGAGTTTTATCAGGCTGTCCCTCCTAGGCATCAGGACTGAGAATTTTGCTGCAACGCACGTTCTGCATTTGCAGAGCAGAAGGATTCTCTATGGAAAGTGACTCTGCTTTGAGGATGGAGGGTAGAGTAACACCAGGAGAATATAAATAACCTGTGACCAGGAACACTTGCACACCCTCCATTCAGGCTCTTCAGAGGCATATTCCTGAGCATCCAGAAGGGAGATGTTGGCAGACATCGGTCAGGAGGAAATAGCCTGGTCAGCAGCGGTGCTTAGACATCTAAGGGATAGATTGGGGTATATAGGCAAAGAGAAAAAAGGGATATTTCTTGCAAACGATAATCGCATTTAAAGGAATTGGGAGTGACACACAGAACTCTGTCAGCAGGCACAGTTTAGATTTAGTCTTTTTACATTAAAAAAAAAAAGTACGATGATTAATTTTCATTAAAAGGACTAAAAAGATTGAGATCTGTGCTGTCGTAAAACTCGCAGGTCTCTATTGTGCAATATATTTTAAAAGGACAGGCATTTAAGATAGCGGGCCATATCTGCGCAAACCACAAACCGCAATATGGATAAAATGCTTCCCTGACAGAGTCGAGCGATGGGTCACGGCGTGGTGACTGAGCACTTTCGTCACGGTAATTGGACTGTTTGATATTTGTTGTGTTCTGCACCAGAAGCTTCCCGGGCAACCCAGGAAGCAAGCAGCCACCAACGGCACATTTAAATCTTCCCAGTTCTCTTCGGCAGTCACAGAGCTACAGTAAATCTCGCTAACTATTTCACTAGAGTTTTGTCCTCTTTGCATGTAAACCCGGGCATCTCTCTGTAGAGTTGCAGATTTAGGGTGTTTTGTAGCAGGATTAAACTGGAAATTTTCTCCACACTTCCAGAGATTCACAATGAACTGAAACAATTTGGTTCTTTTTCTTCCGGTAGTAGAAATTCTCAGTGTCAAGCTAAGCTGATAAAATATTTCCAGTTCAGATTGCTGCAAGCAGGCAATTTAGGCAAGGGAGAGGTCTCACTTTGAACTCCTGGTAGGAATAAAATTATTTTTCAACACTATCGAATTAGCAAAACTCACATCCAGGGAACAATTTGTAATTTCTTATTGACAAGAATTGCTGATCTGGTGAATGAGACCTTTGTTCATGCCTTAAGGGCCTACCACCATGAGCATGCTATTATGTTAACAACTTAGACAAAGTGAACAGCGCCAGTCCAAAAACCCAGTATAATCCTTTACGGAGGGAGCTCTTGTCTTCATCCCTCCTACCCTCCACACACGTGCAAATGTGGTTGTTATGTTTGCGAGCCTAACACAGACCCTAGAGTCATCCTAGAGTATCTCAAGTTAATATAAAAATGCACTTAACAGGCTCAAAACACTTTTCAAATATTGGCTAAATAATAAAATAGTCATTTGAGCCTGAAAATAGATTTATTTTTCTTTCTCGATGACCACTTTAAGGAAGTTTTAAGTGGTCCATTTCCAGACAAAATTCCGTGGCTTTAAAGTAATGAGCATCAAAGACTTTCTGTTTTTAAGATGTTGAAAACGTTCAGGTGGTTAGCTTTGGATGATTTAATACTCAGCTTAATTTAAATCCTGGAAAGATTGAACTAACGCATCTCTTCATAAGTAATTGCTTCAAGGAAGTGGAAAAAACCATCTCTTCTTTATTCAAAGGTGTGTGTCTGTGGCAATTAGGATGGAACAGTATTTCAGGGTTACTCTGGGCTCCTTAGTGACCATGGAGGAAAAAATCCCTTCTTCCTGTGGTTGCAGTAGAAGAAAATATTCCACCCATGTTGTTCTGATGCATATTTGGCCACTAAAGGTAGTTGTGGCATTGCATGAGGAAGCCAGGGGCTCATGGCAGCCTGCCTAAGGGTGCTTGTTTGACTACCTGAATGTGCCTGCATAAAGCCCATGTTTGAGACAGCGTCGTTTCGTTTCTTTGGGAAAATTATCTCCTCTTACCTTGTTTCAGACTGTTTGCCTTTGGAAAGTCCGATGTTCAAACTAGCTCTGGGTGTTTGTAAACAGATGATGTTGAAGACAAATTCCCAAGTGCGGAGGGTGGGAGCGACACTGCTCCTGTTGTGCCACGTGGACGGATGGCTCGTGTGTTCCGTCCATCTGTTGCTCAGTTGGGCAGGGAACTGGTGGAGGACCCCCTGGAAAGATGGAAATTTCCTTTATAAGCCACCTCGGTAACGGTGCATGAAGGTGCGCTGCTCCTCCATGCTTCTGCAGCACAAAGCCAGGTGCAAAGGGCAATAAAAGTCCTCTTGCTGCTCTCGAGGGAAAGAAGTCAGGAGTGCTGAGCTAAATAAGAGATTTGGTAGTCATTTGCGAACTTTTATGCAGACCCTTTTGAGAGAAAACCGACCTGGAGTGAAGCTACAAAGTGCTTGCAGCCAGTGTATGCCAACAGTAGAAAGCTCTTAAGGTGCACATGCACAGAAGAGAATAAGGACGTGATTTTGACCTTATCTAATGTCTTCACCTTTTAGCAATGTAAGACTAAATCAAAAAGGAAAAGCTGGTCCAGAAATTACGTCCTCCTCTGCCTAGGTAGTGACACTCTTAAGAGTGGTTCCCTGCTTCATTTAAGATGTCCTTTGTGATTTTAGGGACACAGTGGAGGCTCTGAGCCAGAAAAGCCGTGGGGCAGCTAATCCCATTTATCTCAGTGGCAGGCCCCTAAATATCTCTGATGTTCTGAGCCAGAGCTGCTAATAGGACTTTCCCAGCTCCCACAGGTATTGTGAAGATAGATAGACTGAAGAGGTACACGCTTCCTTTAGTAACAACAGCCATTTAAGTAACTTAAATGCACTTTATTATGCATGGAAAGAGTAGGATTATGTGTTAAAAACAGATATTGGCTCCATTAAAGAGAAGCAGTTCAGAAATAAGCAATAGCCAGGAGAAATCCATGTTAAGAAGCATTTTTTTAGACCTGCCTTTGCCTCATTTTTCTTTTCCCTCATTTCTCTTTATTTCGAGACGAAATGAGTGACTCTTTCTTTTCAGAAAGCCCTGAACCCAGAAATTAGACTAAAAACCTGCCTGCACATAATGAGGGAGAAGCTAAAGTACATCATCGTGACTCGGAAAGGTAATTTCCAGAGCTAGATGGTCCCACATTTGTAAATGTTCATCCTTCAGAGCTGTTCGCTCACTGCGCTCCCCATGATTGTCTGGGTTACTGGAACTTTGCAGCACAGAAATATTGGTTCTTCTCAGGCTAATTCCAGAGCAGCGTAACCGAGATAATGTACTCGCCGGTGTCGTTGCTCAATACTCCACAGTCCCACCAAAATCAAGGGGCCTTTGAAAGGAGGCTCAGGATGGCCCAAGACGGGCCGTTACGATTTTAATTACAATTAAAATTCCAAAAATAATAAAAATAATTGCAATTTTAAATTACAATTAAAAGGCATTTCCTAGGCTTTGAAGTGCACGCAGTGCTACTATTTGCAAATGGATTTCACTCAACATGAGTGTGCTGGGAAGATGAAGCTGCACATCTCTAGGAAATATAGCTTTCCACATTCTTAGCATTTTAAGGATATTTGGGGTTAAAAAGGCTGACAAACTTTCCCATTAGGAAGGAAACTGAATCCGGTCAGTCCTCTACACAGCAGTGCTTCACGGGGTGCTTTTCTGTCTTGCTTCCATTGACTCTGAGAAATAATAAAATGAGGATGACATCGAATTTCGCATTAATTCTGGAAACAAAACCAAAGGGACTTTAATGTTTTTGCATACGTTCACTTTTTGTAGCTGTTCAGCATAATGTAAATGATATACCATTATACTGCGCCATAACCTTATAAAATGGAGTTGTATGCAAAGATTTGCAAAGCATCCACAGCACAGGCTATGTAGACTTTTCCTTAATAGATGCAGAAATCAAGCCACAGTGAAGGTGTCAAAAAATAGCCCTTGAAATATTTCCTCTTCCAGCTTGGAAAGTAATAACATTTCTACCGCTGCTAAGCCCAAGCCTGGCAAATATTTTTCTGTCATTAAAATAAGCATTTCCCAATGCTATTTCCTTCCTGTCACCCTGAGTATTGGGCTATAATTCTCCCTGCTGCTGCTTTTCTTTGTGAACGGGTGGAGGAGTCCAGATGGGCCACGGTATTCGAAGACACGCTCTGAGACCTTGTGTCCTGGAAGGGTGTAGGTTTGCTGTAGAGAGTTTGGTGCTGGTATCTCTGCTGCTGCTTATTTGAGGGTATACATCTTTTTTTTTTTTTTTTTGCAAATAACCCCCTGGAGCTAGTGGGAGTAGTTGTGTGCTTAAGGCAAACAAAAATTTGACCCTAAAATGGCATAATAGCAAATATACAGGCTCAAATTGACGGCTCAGTGGACGAAAGTACCAAGAAGTACCTCCAACAGTTAGTAGCCCACGGATTAGCCATTTGATGCCCTGCAGCCCTCACTGTAATCCGTTTTGTTTTTTTTTTTTCAGGTCTTTCAGGAGAGGTACCATTTAGTTTACATTAGCATGAGTGATGAGTGCTAATCTGAGATGACAGAGCAATTTAAAACTGGCAGTAAGTAGCGGAGGTATTATCTGAAGTATGAAATGTCTCATTCGTTAAGAGAGGTGAAGATGATGAGCGTAAATGCGCCCTCTCTCCAACTGCTTTCATGCCCAGGCAGGCTTGCTGATTCTTGTAGCACCTGTGCTCTCTTTGTACTGACTTCACTTTAGATTAGAGTTAAATTCCAAATATCACCTTCTTCACCATAGCTCAGCAAGGTGGGTATCGAAACAGAATGCTGCACATATGTCAGCAAAAATCAAACAAAAAACGTTAACAGGGACTTCACCCTTTCTTTTTCCTAGTGACGGGCAAGATAAGTTAGGGCAATCCAAGAAAAATTAGGTCTCTTAAGCAAGGTAGCCTGCTTCCTACCTTCCAAAGAAAGGGAATGACAGCTGTCTTTCTCCTTGCAAACACGAGTGACACTCTGGCACAGCTGGCATATTTCGGATTTTTAGGAAGATGCACAAATTTCTTCATTATAGGCTCCACTAAATGATCTTGGCCAGAAATACAGGACCAGATGGCATTAGAGCTGCTTTCCCTCTAAGATTACAAAGTGCCACTGTTCACAATCTCAGCAGCTGAGAGATTATAAATTACTGGCATGACCAGTCATTGCTTTTTCAAGCTCGTTTTCTTAATGTGTGGGGAGTCTTTAGGTTTCTCATGATAATAGCTTCAACTTAAATATGTCTGTTTTTCTCAGCTGCAAGTTTTAGCTCCCAAAACCGACCTCTTCTTTGTTGTGAAATTAGCATGATGTTGCGTCCTCATCTTCTGCTCTCTCTTGTGCTTATTGTCTGTCATCCGTGGGCTTTCTCCACATCTTCACCTTCTTTACCGAGTGCAGCGCGTGCTTCTGACCTGTGTATTGGCTTCAGTGAGTATGTTTAGACTTTTGCTAACTGTGAAACATGCTGTGATGTTCCTGTATGACGGATATGCCACTAAGGAGGTGCTTTCCTCTTCTGATACCTTCACTGTGGCTTGATTTCTGCATCTACGAAGAGAAAGTCTATATAGCCTGTGCTGTGGATGCTTTGCAAATCCACAAATCCAGCAAATCCATTTTGCTGGGTGGTATTTTTCAGATTGCTTTTTGAGTATCAGCTGTTGTTTTAGGGTGGGCAGTTCTATCAGAAGAGCCCAACCTATCCACACGACCCTGCTTTCTAAGACAGTGGAAGGCAAGGACGAAAAGACTTCATGGTAGACTCTTGGCTACGTCCATTTCTTAAAAGTCAGCTCCAGTAGCGTTACATCATTCCAGAGAACCAGATAAAGAAGCTCATGGGGTGAGTGAAAGAGGATTAATGGGTGTAACCTGTAGTTTGGAGGGATGCCCACCATCCCCCTGCACTTGCAGTGGCGTACCAAATGGCGCAAAGATTTTCTGTGGCAGGTGATGCCATTAGTCTGTTTTACAGGTTTAATAGCAGCAGTACCTTGCAAATGCAGTGTTTGAAAATATCTGCCTCTGCTGGAATCCTTTGAAATGGAAATGAAAAGATTCTGCATTTGCTGGCCCACTAACCCTTGTTAAGTACAGAGCTCACTAAGTCTTAAGAAAATGGTTTTAGAGGACCAGAAATAGGTTTCTCATTAAGCATTCCAAAGAATGTTTTTCAGATACATATTAAATGACATCCTCTATCTATATACACGTTTATTTATTGCCTGTAATTTTCTCTGCACTGTAACTCTGCTTGCACAGTGCAGTTGGGCGTAAATCTCATTTTTAGGAGCTCTGCACATGTTGTTTCTTGACTTTCTATAATAAGAAGAAACGGGCTGCTTTGAGATAACCTAGACAAAGGAGTGTGCAACGCCACGACACCTGGAAGACTTCCAGAGGGATCATTAGTGCTGGTGGACCTAACGACGGAAGCCTGATCGTTGTTGTGATGTGAGGGTGACCCAAACTGGAAATCACGTGCAGCTGTGCTGGCCAAAACGCCGATCTGAGCTCTGAAGCAAGGTTCAAGGATTGTAATGTGAGTTTCTGTCAGCTTGACTGGTGTTGAGGAGGAGGTGCTGTCCTGTCCAGCTGGTGGCTGTCTGGCCAGGGCTTCTCCTCAACGTATCTGATGTCAAAGGAAGAACAGAGTGCATGGGGAAAGCGTGTACCGGAGGAGGGAAGAGGTGAGTGAGGACGGAGCTGGGCTAGACCAGAGCCAGAGTGGGCAGAGATGATGTACAGGGGGGTGTGAGGGTCTGCTCGGATCTGGGAGACAGGCAAGAGTGGTCCCTGAGTGAAGAGCCACTGCTGAGTAAGGCGGCGCTGCCGTTTTTATCACCATGGCATTGTTATTGTCATTGTTGTCATTATTGTGACTATGGTGGTTATTGCTGTGGGCGTTCCTGTGCAGTAGGGGAATGCCAGGCTCTGGAGGGGATCTGGAGCACGTCTCCACCAGTTCTAGCCCTGCGTGCGACCTAAGGCAGATCCCAAGCTGAGGGAAGAAGAACAACCTTTAGATTTGCAAACAGTGATTAATTCAAGCTGTGTTTGAACTGATTGTGGAGGAAAAAAGGAATCAAAGCTGGGATTAGAGGCTTAGCAAGCATGAGTGCATGCTTGGGCAGCTACTGCTCTCTTACAGCTCTGTTGCACTTGACTGTCACTGTGCTGCGTTTTGCCATTGTGCCAAGTAACCTGCAGAAGTGCCAGTGGCTGCACCCAACGAAAAATGCATCTGGGTGGTTCTTGGCTTCCCAATGCTCTCCTGCCATAGCCTACTGGAGACAGACTTCTTTTATTTCCTAATAAGCTTCTCTATTACTCTATGTTATTATCCTCACCACGTTAGGCTGATTTTTGCCTGCTGTTGAATGTGAAGGGTGGCAATTTTGTGCACAGGTGGAATTTCAAATGGCTAGGAAAGTTGACCCGATAATACTCACTGGTTGCGCCTCTAGCTCACTGGACTGCGATATCTTTGTAGTAATATTTATTATGTTGTATTTAGAGTTGATCTCTCCAGTGCTAGCCTGGAAAAGTTGTTGCCTCTTCCTGCTGGAGTCTCAGTGCCTCTTTCTATTCAACTAATGAACTACAGACATTTTCCCAGCAGGACAGACAAGATCTGTCTTTCGGGGCACATCAGGGAAGCATTTCTGTTCTGGGCAGTCTAGGAACATGGGCATAAATTGTTCACCAAGTCAAGCTTTTTTAGGGTGTAGAGGTTCCCAGACTTTGTTTGCCTCCTACCCTCGGTTGAGGATAAATAATAATTGTCACATTCATCTTCGTTCTTTGGAAGTAGCTCTTTATCAGAAAAATATTCACAAAAACTCATTAAAAGAAATGTGCTTTAACTGGTACCTGCCGATTAATGTTCTGTGGGGATGTATTTTTACATTTGAAGAATATTAGCACTTGGTGTTTCCTGAGCTGTGTAACAGGTCTCTGAAGTTGGCCTGGACATTTTAAAACATTACCTAAATAGGATCAAGAATCTCGAAAATGCGATTTGTTGTAAGCTTTGTATTGTTGCCACTCGTACCCCTGCATGTCTGTTTTTCAAGCAGCGTTTTATAATCTGCAGTAAGCCTTGAAGGGGACTTAGTTGTTATGGTCTGACTTAATATGATCCAAAAATGGCTAGCAATAAATCCAATCATTTCCATGCAAAGGAAGTGTAGGGTTGGACTGGTGGAACTCTTATACCTCACTCAGAGGAACTGCCAATAAATCCAATATATTTGTTCAATGCCGAAATATCTACCTTAATTTGGTGCAAGGGGGGAAATTAAAGAGCACAAGCTTATATTTTGAAGTACAGTACCCCAGTAGCGGGAAGCATGCCTTAACTCGTATTTCTGAGAAGGCGGGAGGGAGAGAGGAGTGGGATTTGGTGTGATTAATACCGTCCCGGGGATGGGGAAAGTTGAAAGGAAAACAGAGCTGTCTCCCCTAGGCTGTTGATCTCTGCTCTGGGCTCCTGGCCAGTCTGACTGTCCGCCGAAATGACTGTAATTTCCTGAATTCTACAGAGCCAAACTTCCATTCTGGAAAAGGACAAATTAGGCCAGAGGAGAATCACTTGTCTTAACAGCTTGTGACAAAGTGCTCCTAACTTAGAGGTTGGCCTCACCTTTCCTTGATTTTATAGAGCTCTTATTGGCAAGTACTAGTCTTGTTATGGTTAAATCAATATTAATCTCAGTTGGAAGGATACTTCTGGTTGCTAATTGAGATCAGGTTCAATTGCATCTCGTCATATTTGCTGTATAATTATTGGATGCTTTACATCATGTCAAAAGAGTCTTGGCTAATAGCATTGGTGTAACATTCCCATATGCTGGCGTAAATACAGCACAGAAACAGCTTTTGCAAACTCGTTGCTGTCTGTGCAGGGTGTATTTCTCTGAATTTCTCCAAAATGTGGAAGGTTTCACAAAACCTAGCAGCAGTTATCCTGTTTCTGTTCAGCACGTGTTGATACTGTCTCATTTATAGTTTAGTGTTTCTAAACACTTGAAGGTAATGATATGGCTGGGTATTGCTGGTGCGTAATAAGTATATTACACATTTGTGTGTGTTTCCCTAGAAATTAGAAACAACTTACTGAGGGAGAAAAAATAATTGACTGATACCATTTCTAAATTGTCTGTGATGGGTGAGATGTATAAGAAAGAAGATCCACCTGAAATCGTTACTTTGAAAAAGAGAACTCCCAGTGGGTATCATGCCGACCAGCCACGACATGCAGCACGTTGCCATTATCCAGTCTCAACTGCCCATCACAGGCGATTTTATTTTCCACAAATGCCATTAAAATTTTTTCTAATATCTCAGTAACATCTGTTCCTCAGGCTGCCCACGTGCTCCCACTGTGGATGGCCATCAGGTACCGCCCCACTGTGGGATTTGCTCCCATCCCCATCCTGGGTCGGGCAGTGCGTTTCTTGGGAGCACCACCGCAGTTTTGTGTGGATTCGGGAACACGCAGAGAAACAACTGTGCTGGTGGGGCACCCAGGCTGGAGGGGCTGTCCCCAGGAACACGTAGCTTTGCTTGAAAATGTGAAACTAATCCTATTAAGCTCTGTGTTGCTGGCACGGGTCTCTTTGATGTCAAGGAGACCAGATCTGGGAATGGGGTGTGGGATGGGAGGAGTGGGTGGAGTTCGTGTCAGCATCAGATTTGATGCCCTCGACCAAAGGGTGCGACGTTCTCGTGGGAAAGGGCGTCAGGTCCGG
>NW_009707148.1:0-7529 GCF_000703405.1 Apaloderma vittatum | reverse complement strand
CTGTCAGCGTTGGGGAAGATCTCGGCTCTTCCCTCTGTTCTTGCTCGGTGTCCCGCACTGAGAGTGAATGGCTTTTTACAGGTTAAAAAAAACGAGGGCACACATCAGTGCACTGAACATTTTCAGCGGGAACTGGAAGGTTTTGACAAGGGGGAGATTCGTTTTTGCCTGTCTTTGGCACGGACGCCTGACTGGTTCTGCCAGCCGCCGGGTCTGGCCTCCGACCGACACATCGGCTCTAGCCAAAGTGACCGAGATTAACTCCAAAAAAAGGGGAGCAGTATTTGTCAGCTGTGCAGAGGTGGATATGGTGGGTGAAACAGGGCGCAAGTGTTGGGGCAGCAGCCGGAGGCGGCTTTCAGGCAGGAGAGCATTGCCGGGGTGCCGGGATCGGGGGTGGATTCGATGTTCGAAGAGCATCCTATGGCTCCTGGGGAGCCTCGCTGTGGAGCAGCCTGACCGCGATCTTAGGGATGCACACGTGTATTTTTAGAGCTGTGTATTGCAACATGTGCAAATTTATTAGAGCTTGTTAATTAAAATTACTGCGGTGAGTGCTTGTTGCTGTATCTGACCAAAAAAAGCTTCCACAGACAGTTAAAAGAAAACCACCAAAACCCACGCTAGAATAAATGCAGGTTAGTGACTAAAATGGGGTGTCTAAAAATAGTTGCGCTGCAAATAAATTTAGGTATTTATGTGCTGGAATTGCTGAGGGTTTTTTCTGCCTTTCATTTTATAGGTTTCTTTAAAGATTTTCTGTTTTCTTTTTTGTCATATATATATTTTTTTTATTTGTATGTCCAGAATCCATTTTTATTTCCATGGTATTGATCCAGATGTACAGCAGACAGCATCGATTTCGGCTTGTATGTAATACATACACATTAGCAATGTCATCCACCTCTGGGAATAGTGAGAACCTGGCTGACTGTGGTCTGCAGGAGGATAGAAGTGATTTTCTAGGATGAAATCTAGGTGTAGGAAGGGATAGAGCGCGTAGGGTTTAGCTCACTAGCATGCGGGATTGTAAGCGGGAGTATCACAACCAATTTCTAAATAGATCCACGTGAAAGACAAAAGAGGGTGGAAATTTTAAACGTAGAACATTAAGGAAGAGAGTGCAGTGGAGAAAAGTATTAAGACAAAGAAATGGCATTTCTGAAGCAGCTTAGGAAGCTAAAGAGGCCAAAGAATCCTCCCTCCAGCAGCCTGGCAGCCCACAGATGTTTCTTTGCTGTTAGCTCTTCGCTGCAGCAGGGCACGTGGGGTTTTTAAGATGTGGTCCAGACCCCATTGCTTGGGCATGACTGGACTAAGAGGCCAGGGAGAGCTTTTTTTGTGTGTTTTCACCCACAAAATCTGCCTCCTGCTGGAACGGCTGTGCTGAGCTCACCCTTCTTGTGATGGGGCTTTCAGCTGTAGCTTGTGGAGTGACTCTGGTGGGTTTACCCTCATAGTTTCCTTCTTCTGAAATTCGCCTGGTGTTTTATGGGTTACTAAAAGCAACTATAAAACTCCAGCAGTTTTAGCACTCACAGGTACCGTGTAGCTGAAGATTTGGGGTTTTTTTTAAATGTGCTATGTCGGTTGTTACTGTTTTATCTTTACTGTGGCAATGAGAAATAATTCGGTCATCATCCTGCGATAGCACTGCATTCATCTGAATTTTGTTCTAAATAGTGAGCAAATCTAACTGCTCTCCCCTTTGTGTTATCGTTGGTAATTCTGCATAGAAGTAGCTCCATGTAATTGTGATGGTTCTTTCCAGGATCCTTAAGGGTTTTGGTTTTTTCTTGCAAATCCCCTCTCCTTGTCTTTTTTGCTTCTGGCTATAGATTCTCTTCCTCGCTTCCCTCTGTGCTGGAGCAGAGGGTCTGTAAAAAACCCACTTTGGGACATCTGTTTTATTCAGGCCATGCTCTCCTTCTATAGGAAGTCTGTGTTAATTATTATTTTTGATAAACAGCCACATCGAGGAGATAAGTAAGGAAATTTCCCACTGCCAGCTTCGAGGAGGACTGGAAAAGATAGTTTTCGAAGGTCTCTCCTACCCTGGGGTAGCGTTGCATTTTAACGCTAACTTTGAATTCTGTTCCGTCAGAAGTTTTCGGTTCTGGAGCGCAGAAGCGTGATGCTGACAGACCGCATCGCTGGCTCTGCGTGACCCTCCTTGAAAGCTTCTCCAAAAGGCGAAGTTCCTGAGCCAGCCCTCCCGTGGGACAGGAGGGAAAAGCCACCCGTGCCCTGCGGAAAGCCCCCGGTGCTTAAGCAGGAAGAAGGGCTGTGCCTATCCACTTTTAAGCCGTACATTAAATATTAAACAAGGTTTTACTGTTCCCGTGGTGTCAGAAGTAAAGACGAGCCCTAACCAAAGCCTCCAGGATGGAATGACCGCAGAACTTGAGAGGAGCAGGGCTATAAATACCAATTTTGTGGGGAAGCTCAGCGCTGCTCATGGGAGAAGCTGGGGCTGGCCCTTTGCAAATGTTTATCCTGAAGCACTCGGACCTTTTGAATGAGAGTATGAGAAGTGTTTGTGACTTGCGTCTGAAAAGATGTGGAGCGTAGGCTTGTCTTGCAGCTATGTAGTTTTTAAAAATCCTGCTTTCTTGGACGCAGACATGTGCTAGGCATTTCACAACGCGGAGGTAATGCCCTGCTGCCTTCCCTGGAGGGACGTCCTGCAACAGAATGGGAAGACAGGGTGGATGCAAGAGAGGTACTAAGAGAGTATCTGTCAGATAACCTGGTAGCTCACTAGAGCTCCACATAAGACATGTGCACAGTAGGGAATATATTTCAGAAGAAAAAAAAAAATTGTGGAGCAACAGGAGAGAAAAGAGGGCGGAAGGAGGGAGCGGTGGTGGAAGAAAGCACAAGCAGCTGCACGAGGAACAAACATTGCTTTGAGGGTGATGTGCCTCATGCCTTTTGCGGGGTTTTTTGAGTTGCCTTCAGGCGCTTCAGGATGTGCAAGAGAAATCAGGAGATCAGAAGTGACTGGATAGAAGTCTGTGCTCGGCCTCCTTCATCGCCAAGCACGCTCTCCTTGTCTGAGATGAAAACCAAACATTGGGTGCACAACCTGCTGTTTACACATCTGGTGGATCTGTTCACACAGGGCTCTTTTTGCAGCTCAGGAAGAAGCTTTTTTTCATGGTTCTTTGTAAGGTTTCTTGACATTTTCACAGAAAGGATAAACGTGCAGCCTAAGTAAGGCTGAGCGAGTGACTTGTGAGCCCAAGCCTGGAAAAGCTGGGTCTGTGGGATGGCAGATGCCTCTCACAGCAGCGCGGGCTTTCTGAGATAAACGCAGACCAGAACTGAACGGAGCTGGCTCTGCAGGTGCTGCAGGCACCCCTGTGCCTGTGTGGAGAGGCCGGCACAGCCAGGTGCAGCACCCTGCCCCTGCAGCGAGCCCTCACAGAGTCATCGGACCTCTGGAGATCATGTAGTCGACCCTCCTACTAAAGCAGGATCACCTAGAGCACATCACACAGGATCATGTCCAGGTGGGTTCTGACAGTCTCCAGAGAAGGGCACTCCACAAGCTCCCTGGGCAGCCTGTGCCAGGGCTCCAGCACCCTTACACCAAAGAAGTTTTTTCTTGTATTTAGATGAAACTTCCTGTGTCCCAGCTTGTGCCTGTTACCTCTTATCCTACCATTGGGCCCTGCTAAAAAGAGCCTGGCTCCATCCTCCCTGCACCCACTCTTTAGATATTTCCAGACATTTATCCCATCGTGGGATGCAGTGCCGGGCTCCGCAGCCGAGCATCCCCAGGGTGACCGGCTGCCTGTAAGGGACGTGCTGCATCTCGAAGCAAACAGGGATGGTGTTACGGTACAGCTGGTGGGGTTCAGAGGTCCAAATAATTTCTTGCACGGACGTGGTCCTTGCGTGGTGGTGTGTTTGTTAAAGCTCTCCGCGTGCCAGGTTCGTGCAGCCTGTATTTTCTCAGGTGTCCTGCACGAGTGCTCTGTCAGTGGGTAGGACTTCTCCTGCAATCCTGTACTATAAATATACTCTAAAATTTAGAGCTATCTATCAAAAATAAGAAAGCAGAAAGTTTAAATGTAGGCGGTGCTTACTTGGACTGTGTCGGGTTTGTTCCACTCCACGGGCTGAGGAGCGTTTGTTATCACTGAGTATTTGTGATTTTTAGTAGCCTTTCATTGTCAGGTGGGTTTTTAATCTTTATTCACTGTTCTGATTGTGTTCCCTGTTCGTGCCATTCATCGCATTGTCTTTTGAAGAAGAAATCTCAATGTTACATGTATTCTCCGAGTGGAAAAACTGATTAATAGCTGGAATGAGAGGCTGATTTCAGTTTCTAGTCTTCCTGGGAGCCAGCAGGCAACGGGTCTGAGGAACCATCCCTGGCACACATGGCTGGATGGGACAAGCAGCCTGGAGCCCCTCGGGGTTCAGTAGGTGCCCAGCACAGGGCTTGTTTGTCAGAAGAGTTTGCCATTAGCTGCCATTTGGAAAGTAAGCAGGTTGAAGCCTATTAATTTTTTTTTAGGGGGGGGGGGCAGTCATTTGACGACAGGCACGAATTTATGGAATATCGCAGTGAGCGCAGGAGGAAAAATTACTGCATCAGAGTTTTCTGTAAACATATTTGACTTTTTCGGCTGCAAATTGAACATTACGAGTTTAATTGCAAGATAAATATTTGGGCCGAAACCCGGAGCGTTGTTATTTGGAAGCGGTGCCAGGAGCTGTGGGTTGTTTCTATTCTTGCTGGGCTGCCTGCCAGGGCTGCGAGGCTGCGTCCCGCGAGCAAGGAGCATCCCCAGGGGTGACCAAGAAAAGAGCTATGGGTCCCTCTCACAGCTGTCCGAACTGAAATATCTGAGGTTCGGTCCTTCCTTGGAAAAATGACGCTTTTGGCACAATGCTTTTCTTTAAAGCATTTTTCCAGCAGTACAAGGGTCTGTAGAAAATGTTTACCATCCCTTCCTATTTCAAACTAAACTATTAAATTAATTGCAATGAAAATGATCCGCACGTGTTATTTAATAGAGGGTGATGGTCACACTAGCCCCAGGCAGCTTACCATCTTCAATAGCGATGGTTAGTTGTGTTCTCTTAGTTATAAACTAAATAATTTTTCTTTGTTATGGTAATGATTAACAGATTTCAGTTATGACAGCAAATCATTACAGAATATTAAGATAAAATCAAGCTGAAACGTGTTGTAAATAAGAATCCATAACTTCTCAGAATTGCCTGGGTAATACGTTATTGGATTTTTCTCGTAGTCCCATGGCAAAAAGAGAGAAATTTTATTAAATGTCATTTTGCTTTTGAAAACTTAAAGTTCACATTACTTTTATTTTCGGTAATAAATTCAAGATGTCCCTATTAGTTTAACTTGAAATTAATTTGCTTTATTGCTGAAACTGAAATTCCCCTGTGAATGTCTCAGTGGGTTAGATCTATGTTGGTTATATTCTTCCGTGATTAAGTTTTTATTGATTTTTTTTTTTAGTTAGTCAGTTTATGCATGTTACTCCTCATTGCCCACCTATATTCTCCGGTACTGGCTTTGACATGTCAAAAAGGATGGTATGTATTTAATTTCCTTGGTTTCTCAAGAAGTTATTAATCGTTTAATACTCTTGAGGGAATACTGATTTGGGTGTTTTAGACGGCAGATTTCCCCTAACACTGCTAATATGCAAAGACAGACATTGTAGCCCATTCTTTCCCTGCCTCCTTTCTGAAGGTCAATATAGAGTAGGCATTTATTTTCTAATAATCGTTGTCGTTGCCTGTGTGATGTTGCTGCACCAGAAGAAGAGACGGGGCCATCAGCGTCATCACGGGTCGCTCTCGGAATTTATTCTCCAGTCAGGCTTGGTCTATGCCAGGGAAGGATTTGGGACAGTGGCCAGCATTCATCTCAGTAGAAAGAATTCCCGTTTTGGTAGATAACGATTAAAGTAAGGGATGGCCAAGCTTTTGGGAAGGGAAAAAAAATACTGTTATAAACATATCTTGTTGCCGAGGTGCTGAAATTCAGGCCCTCAAAAGCAGGATTAAGTGTAGAAGGCTTTGCAGGAGCAGCCCGTCACAGCGTTGCGTACTTAAATACAAGCAGGAGTCAGATGTTTCTCTGTGTTTGATTTAGATAATCCTTGTTTGTCTCTGCCGGCTGAAATTATTTTCTTCCCAAGCATGTGAAATAGCTAAATTATTTTTTCCGTCAGGTCGTGACTCAGTAGCGAGAATTTTCTGGCGGCTTTCTTTTCATCCCCACCCAGCAAAACTCCCTGCTTTGCTTCAGCACGGAGACGAATGAGAAAGGGCTTTAATCATAACTTTTGCCTTTTTGCAAAAGTCAAACAGCCATGCGTCTCCCCCAGTCACGTGCCTCGCGCCGCCTGAGCCCAGACCCTGCAAATGCGGGGTCAGCTTTTGGGTTGGGTTGCTTTTTTTGCTAGTGGTGGTTTGCTTTTTATTCCCCCCAGAGGATGATGTCAGAAAAAGTCATCGTTACTTGAGTAGATCAGTGATCCCAATCTTCTCCATCACATGAAAGAGGGAGGGGGACCGGGAAGAGACCCACCCAAAAGTACGGTAAAACCCATTTTTGCCATGGAGAAAGGCATGAGAAATGCAGATATTGTTTTCCTACAGTCTGAAGGTCATTTTCACGCTGCATGGAGATTTTTCAAAACGCATCCATGTATAACGCGTTGCCTGTTAGCATTCTGCTGTCGCAACTTTATATTGATTGTCCTCTGCAAAGATTTTTAATAACAGCGGTTACATCAATTCACTTAATGGGAAGAGAGGCTAATTAAGAACAAATGTGCTGGTCGTGTTAGCATGTTGTTTATCGCTCATTACATACCCTTCATCTGTGACTTGCCGTCGTCCAAGCTGACTCCCTAAAAAGCCAGTCCTACCTGTAGGTACGCGGGCTGCCTTTCCTGCAAGGCAGCCAGGCTCTGCCGAGGAGGAGGAGTGGGAGGAAGGTGCAGCGGCTGTGGCTGGGGCAGCCCAGCCCCTGGGTGGGAGCAGGAGCCTTTGCCAGCGGAATCTGACTCTGCTGGGAGAGCTGGGGGAAACTCCGCTTCTAACGAGAAGCCCTTTCGCAAACTTTCACATGCTTTGGCCCCGTAAAACCCCTGAGAAATGCACACAGATGTGCCTCAGCCCACTGTGAACATCACGGAGTGAGAGCCCGGAGCGGCCGTGTTTTGAAATCATTATTCTGCAGCCGTTTTTCCTCTGTGAGTGTTTTGCAAGCTGAGAAAGAGGGGCTTGCTTGCAGCAGGGCGATGCGGGAG
The DNA here is from genome assembly GCF_000703405.1 of Apaloderma vittatum. Classification (NCBI taxonomy): domain Eukaryota; kingdom Metazoa; phylum Chordata; class Aves; order Trogoniformes; family Trogonidae; genus Apaloderma; species Apaloderma vittatum. The sequence goes on along the minus strand of NW_009707148.1, from coordinate 222 downwards.
ATAATTTTCAGCGTGCCCACCTGAGCATCTGTATTAGCGTTAGCGTTCCTCTACCTGTCAGGGCATATTCCTGGACAAACACTGCTGAGGATCCCTGGCATTAGGTAGCAAAATGCCTAAGAGAAGCATCCAGCAGTAGAGCGTGCAGGCAGCGACACCCGTGCTACACTGTGACAGCAGGGAGAGAGGACAGCGGGGATGGGATGGGATGGGATGGGATGG
>NW_009707147.1:1115-2368 GCF_000703405.1 Apaloderma vittatum | reverse complement strand
TCCTGAAGCGAGGGTTTCTCGGGGGCTTTTCTGGCCGTCCCCGGTGGATTAACCGGGCCCTTCCCGAAAAGACCCGACTAAACCACTCTCACCGTGAGGGGACCCGAGGAGGGCGCAGGCCCAGGTGTGTCTCGAGTGCGAGCCTGATGCCGTGGAGGCCAAAGAAAGACACCAGGAGAACTCCGTTCCATGCAAACTGGCACTGCTTGCAGGCTACAAAGGATTATCTGTACCAGTTTCATCTTGTGGCATGTAGAGAGCTCCTAAGGGGTGACTTGCCAGACTGGTTGTGGGGATTCCCCATCTCCCGGCTGTTCTTACCGCCCCTTCGTGGAGGGGGAAAAACAAACCCAAAGTGAAAAAAGGGGGAGGAGAGATTGATTTTTGCATACGATTGCAGGAAAACAGACCTCATTGTTTCTGCCTCTTCCTCATGTTTTGCCCTTCAGGTTTTGTTTTACGTGCAAACAGAGCTGGTGAGTTGCCCCTTAGCAAGGCACAGAGGGTTTGGCTGGATTAACGTTGCTTCCCTGATTATTATTATTTTATTTTTTTTTAATCGGAGTGCTTTTTGGTGCCCATTACAACTGAACTGAGCATTGATCAATTCTGTGCCTGAAAATCATTTGTCTTTAATTTGAGTGGTTTTTGGTTCTTTCTTTCGTTGGGTTTTCTGTTCTGTTTCGTTTTTTCGGTTTTGTTTTTTATTTGAACTTGCAATACGAAACTAAATCTAACCCTAAATTAACAACACCCTTTCTGGCAAGTTTAAAGAGCAGTATGGTGTTTGGAAACACCTTTCAAGCCTCAAAATTGCCTGCGTGCACAAAACTGGCAAAACCCCAAAACGGAATCCAAATAGCCCCCCCGTCCCTGCCCCCAGCCCCGAGATCTCAAGGAGGAAGATGGGTTTGTCGCCGGCCCAACGGCCGCTCGCATTTGCAGCAAAACATGCTCTGGGAATGTTTTATGTTAGAGTCATCTCCATCCGACGACAGTTTTCGGAAGGGACATCCTGGGTTCGCCACTTCCATCCAGCAATGGTAGTGAATTGTACTCAGGAGCAGTAGAGTCTGATCGATCTTGCGCTACAGCGTACGGGCCCGATTCATTACAAGAAAAATGGTTGGGGTTCTTTTTTCTTTTTTTTCTTTTTCCTCCTTCTTGTTGGTTGGGTTTTTCTTTTCCCTTTGCAAATTCACACAGCCCTCCTTCACACGTGCCTGAGCTGAAAAGCACGGAGCGCAGCACAG
>NW_009707147.1:0-1088 GCF_000703405.1 Apaloderma vittatum | reverse complement strand
GAGCTGGGACCCCCCCCGGGCGGGTGCGCCCCCCCGCCTCTCTGCTCGCCAGGGAGTGCTGTTGCCCAGAGACCTCCCCATCGCCGCTGCCCCTTCTGCGACTCGCTCCAAATTGTCCTCCTCTCCAGCCGCATCCCGCCGGCTCTTCCCACCTTTGTGGTGTCGCTGCCAGTGCAGTGGCTCTGTTGCACCAGGCACAGGTGCCTGCCGAGAGCATCCACCTTCAGGCGTGCATCTCGGTCTTCCAAGGAAGCTGTAGGCCTTTCGCTCCAAGTCCCAGACCCGCGGTGCCTGAGCACTGGCCACCTCGGTTTCTCCCTGGGGCGATGTTCCTCCTCTTAGGAAACCTGCCCGTTTGCACGACAGCCAGCGGCAGGAGCCCCGCCAGGGACAGCTGCCTGCATGAGGGCAGTGCCCAGCCCCAGTTCTGTGCTGCCTGGTCTTCCCTGCCCTAGCCCCTTCTTTTTCTATCACAGCATTTGAAGATGCAACCACTGGTTTACCTGACTAGATAAACAAGTTCTTTTGTCTGTCACAGCAGCTCTCTCCTACAACCGGCAAAAAGGGACATTGCCCCCCGCTCGTGCTCAGCGCCACTCATACAGTCACGTCTGGCTTAGCTGCCCACGTGCTGGCAGGTGCAACGCCGCGGCGATTGCCTTTTGCAACCTCGTTTTTTTTGGCGGGAGCTGAGGTCCCTCAAGCAGGCAGAGGGTTTGGCCACATTCATTCACGCCGGGTGGGACTGTGCTGCTGAGTCCCTCAGCTGGTTTTGACAACCTCATCCATTCTTGTATTTTTTTTAATGAATTGGGACCTGAGCCACGGAAAACGAGCAAACTTAAAAGTCTGAATGCTGCGAACTCCTCCTAGACAACTTCACTATCAGTGTCACGTTTCTTTTGAATTCACCTGGCATATTTTACGTGTAGAACATTTTTGTCGTGTGAATGCTTTTTTCAAAGTACCAGTCATGGGGTGGGGCACATTTTTATCTTGCATTTGACATGGGAGGGATTCATTTGGCAGGAGAGCAAAACAAGGAAAAATTGCCAGGAGAGGGTTTTCGTTCCTTCCTCTTTGGTTCA
>NW_009707146.1:0-6649 GCF_000703405.1 Apaloderma vittatum | reverse complement strand
TTTGGTTACATATTGTAACCCAAGACAACAAGAAATATTAATGTTGTACAAACTTTTCAGTTCTGTGGTTAATTTGTGCAATTTCTATAGCAGCATCCTGTGTTTTAAGGTTGGCCAATAAAGAAGTGTAGTGACATTAATTTTAATATCTCAAATTTTCTGCACCTCCATGTCTTCTAATTTAAGAAAGAAGGACCATAAAATGAAACTGGTAGGGCATAGGATCACAACAAGCAAAAGCAAACACTACTATGGAATTCCTTTCCAAAAGATTTTGGGGATTGAGAAATTTTTTATTCGTCACAGGAGAAATTGGACAAGTAATTGATAGATAGATGTATTGAGCATCATTAAAGAGAGAAATCACATCAGAATAAAAATATTCCCTGAGCTGGAAGTAGCTGGGAAAGTATGATTCATCATGTTGTGCTTCCCTTTACATATGTCTATGGTTGTTGCTGCTGACAAAGTTGTGGGTTGGATGTGTGTTTTGCTTGCAACAAAATGGCCATTATATGTTTCATGATCTTTCCTGTCCCCTTAGTTTCTCCTCTGAACCACAGATACTCTCTTTGTATTGTATTCTGTGAAATCAGTTTCTTTTTTGCTTGCTATTTTCAGGCAGATCACAAATGCCATTCCTTTCTGTTCTGCTCTCCTGCTCTGTTCTCTCTCTACTCCCCCGCCCCCCCCAATGGGGATTCCTTCAAATTCTGCTTAAATTACTGTAACCCTGTTCTAAATCCAAGATTAACAGATTTCATTTTACTTTCTCTATTTCCCATTTTCCAATTAGGAATTCTTTTCTTCACATTCACAAAGCCAAATTAAACAAAACCGATACCACCTTGGTAGTGTCAACACAATATACCGGAGTCCCTTTCAAGGGGGATTCATCTTTGTTTGACATACTTCCACCTTCTGTGGTTGTACACTCCACATTTTTCACTGATGCAATTCACATGCAATTTATTGACAAATTACTTAGATTATAGTACTCATAATCTGAGATATCCAATGATAAGAGTTCAAACTGGGACTAGTTAAAATGCTGAAGTCAAGGATGTCTGAAACACATGAGCAAGAGCTGAGTTCCATCTATTAATGAATTCTTCCACACTTGTGGAAGGTGAGGACCTTTATATGTTATTTCAGCTTTACTAGGGAAAGTTTTCTCAGTACATTTCACGGACTCATACTCAGTTAGCAGGTCATGGGGGGAGATTTCTACTACTTGCAGAGGTTAAAGAGCTTAGTAGACCTACTAATTAACTTCAAGCTGTCATTTTATCTCAGATATGAAGAGCTGAAAAACTGAGAAGTCACTAAGGTAAGCTTTTTTACAATATTTTTAGAAATTTATTTAAATAGACTAATGGGGAAAAATTACATGCAGAGTGATAATCTTAGAGAATTCCAGGGTTGTTTGTTTTATATGCTGAAACTATGTGTGTATCATCTTGGATAAAGGCAATGGTATTCACACTTGGTTAGAAACTCCATTTATACCCTATTGAGATTGGACTCGTGTATTAAAAGACTGTTAGGGGCAAAGATCTCAGGTTTGTTTTGTTTGCAGAGTTCATACCTAACGGTTCAGAAAGAACTGACACTACAGATTTATGAAATCTTTAGAAAGTCTAGGTATACTACAAAGAACTCAAAATTGTCTTTGAATGGAATTCAAAGGTGAATATATTGATATTTTTACTAAAGACTAACATGAAGGTGTTGTATAAAACGCTCACATGGCTATATATATAACAATGTGAAAACTGAGGAGGAATTATCAGTAAATTTAATATTTAACAACTTACTTTGTTTAAGGTGTCTCTCTGTATTCCAGGCACTATTTAGAATATTTTATAACATTTTTTTAGAATAGATATTGCACTTTGGTGTGTGAAATGCAGTTAGTATGTAATTTCCAGGTTTAAGTTGCTGAACAAAACAGTTATATTTAATGTCTCAGAAAAGACAAGAGTGCTCTCTGCTTCAGCAAAGAGTTAATCTGATCTTGGAGAAAGGAGGTAAATAGAGCTATACAAAATATTACCTCAGTATTCCACCCCCGCCAGTTATTTGTGCAGATGTGAATTAATGGACTGTTATAAAGGTAGTGTGATATCTGTCTTTTCAGTTCAGGGATGATGATGGCCAATGTTTCTTTTAGTGTGTTACTATTAAGTAATACTAGTGTACTAATAAAAACATCTCTGCATATCTTTTAAGAACAAACTTCTTAAGAAATATTAGGAAGGGTGGAACTTCACGCCCTTTCAGAAGTAGAGCTGCCCTTGGTCTTCCTCAGCTATTATCTGAATCTGTTAGAACTGCATATATCAGAAAGATCAATGGCTGGAAATGCTGAGGTTGTCAAAAATGATACCATACAGAATCTGTTTGCTTACAAGCATTTATTTTATAAGTTTTTTCTTTAAGTTTAATAAATTTGTTTATGAGCAATTGGCATCATCTACCTGAATTTGTGCAAAGCATTTGACACTGTCCAACATGACATCCTTGTCTCCAAATTTGAGAGACATGGATTTAAAGAATGGACCACTTAGTGGATAAGGAATTGGCTGGATGGTAATACTCAAAACGTTGCAGTCTCCAAGTGCAGACCAGTGATGAGTGGTGTTTCTCAGGGGCTAGAATTGGTATCAGTGCTGTTTAACATTTTTGTTGGCAACAGGAACAGTAGGATCAAGTGCACCCTCAGCAATATGTAGAGAGGTTGGAACTAGATGATCTTTAAGGTAATTTCCAATGAAAACTATTCTATGATTCTATGATTCTATGATTCTATGATTCTATGATTCTATGATTCTATGATTCTATGATTCTATGATCAATTCTATGATTTTCTAGTGCACACTGCTCTACTTGAAGTTCTATAAAAATATTTTGAACAAGAAGAGATTCCTGACTGCCACTAGTCATCTGTTTTCTTCTCTGATATCATTCTAAGTGTTGATCTCACTCTCACTGGGTGTCATGAGGCCATGGATGTTTCTTTCTGGATATATGCCCCAAGTTAGAACATTCAACTGGCAATTTTATTTTAAAAATTAACTGGATTAACATTTAATTGGACTGATGTGTCTTCATAATAAATAAATCAGTAATAACTTCTCTTTAGTATTCAAAAAAGGGGCCATTCTTCGGAAGAAATCTTCCCTGAACAAAATAACTCAGATCTGCAGACTTTTGAGCCAAATTTATAAATGACTGTTACTATCAGTGTGCAGCTGTGGGAGTTAGGGCTCCCAAATTCCAATTTAAATACCCTTTGAGATAAGGAATTTCTGACTCTCTCCACTCTCCCAAAACAGTCTTATGACTCCAAAACATAGTCTGAATTAGGGTATGAGGCATATAAACCTTATATTTTTCCCTGCACAGGCTTAGATATCATCCGAAGTTGTTACAGCTTAGTGTTTATAAATGTTTTAAAACTGAAAAGCATTATGTAAAGATCTGAATCTTTTTATAGTTTAAGTAGTTCTAGTACAATAACATAGATTTTGTCTTATTACTTTAATTACCAAAGGCAATTGATAATCTCTCTCCTTTGGGCAGCAAGTGTTTTTTATTTACACTTCTGTTTTTTTGTAAAAGTTAACTTGCATTAAGTATATAAACTGTAAAATCTTTGTTTCATAGGAACAGCACACATATAGCTGCACACAAACTTTGACATTGGTGTGCCTGTTTTTGATATTTTGGAAAGCTTACTTTCCTAAAGTGCGGACTTAAGTTTTCCAGAGCACTTAAGAAGAGGATGAAGCTGTTACTGTCTTGGTTAAAGTATTATGGCATTATTCTGTTACACTTCTGTCCTTTGAGTCTTTTGGACAAATCTTTTATGCAAGTGAACTTTGTATGTTTTGTGTCTGATCTCACACTGTGCCCCATACTTTTGTGAAGGATGTCCAAGTTTTTACATACTTGCAAATTATGCAGATTGTGAAAATAGTACCTAACAGTAAGCTATGGACATACTCTAGAACATTACATTTACGTTTAGGAGTAAGATCTCATCATGTTTATATATCAGGGTTATGTTCACAAAATCTAAATCTTAGTCCATTCACTTAATATTAGGAACAAACAATTTTCATACCTGGGCTTGACAAAGATGAATATTTCATGAATTAAGGCTTGTCAATGGTTTTACCTTTACTGCTTCATGGCAAAGACGTAGAAGGGACGTGCAGTGTTGGTGAAGACACAGCAGAGAAACTCAGTGAAATCTTTGCATTGGTATTTAGTGCTGTGACTCCCACACCTGATGCATTTCTGCAGCAGATTGTCTAGATGATCTAGATCAATTTGAAGTAAATACGCAGGATGTATTAGACCAGCCAGACAGGTCAGGAAGGTCACCAGGACCAGATGGCATAAACCCAAGAGTTCTGAATGTGAAATTTCCAAACTTCTGGCTGAGGGATGTAAAATGTCATTACAAATGGACACTGAGCTAGAGGATTAGGACAACTGTTGTATCTGCCATCTGTCAGAAGGGCTTTAGAGATGATCTTGAGGATGACAAACTAGTGAGCCTGATTTCCATTTCTAATAGGATGATGTACATGTGCATGAATAAACACAACCTGTTTGGAAGAAGTCACGTGGCTTCTTGGGTTCAATGATGTTTTCAGTAATAATATGGATAAATGGGATGAAATGCACATAATACACTTGTGTTTTTAAAATGTCTTTGATCAGCTTCCACGCCAAAGGCTTAGTAAAGAAATTATGTTGCCATGGGATTGGAGGAAAGCTTTTTAAAGGAGAGGAATCAATGGGTATGCCTGGAAATCTTTCAGAATGGAGATTGTTCCTGGGACCAGTTTTAGTCAGCATCTTCATCTGTGGTATGGAGAGGGAAATGACCAGTGAAATCTGCAAGTCTGTGGATAATAATAAATTCTCTACTCATGATCAATGCCATTTGCCTTCAATGCCAATGCCTTCAGTAGCAAGGATCACCAAAAGTACATCATAAAATTGGGCAGACCAAAAGTCAGCAGTTGAAGTACAGTGTGAAGTAATACATTAAGGAAAAGATAATATAAACCTGGCTGATGTAATGCTGAACTCAGAACTGGCACTTAAAACTCAGAAAGGGACCTCTGACATTTCTCTGCAGTCAATGTCTTGGTGTTGAGTGGCAGACAAAAAGCCACCAAAATTTTTGATATGTTTAGAATAGTAAGGGAGATTATCCTTATGCACAGAGAGCACCTGAGATGAGAGGGCAACTGGGCATTATATGTAGTTTGGTCTCTCCACATCTCAGGGAGGATGTAGCAGAATTGGAAGTACGGAGAAAAGTAAAATATTCAAGATGACGGAGCAGCCACCTTGTGCAGAGACACTGAAAGGCTGGGACACTTCTGTTTGGAGAAGAGAAGGCTGAGGGAAGGAATGACTGAGGTTCATGAAGTCATGTAGGCAATAGTTAAACTGAATACACAGTAGTTGCTCACAAAATCCCACAATATTAAACCTATGGTAACTTGAAACCAGCAGGGATTTTCTTTAAAATTGTGAATGCATTTCTTAACATAGTGAACTTCTGCAACTAAGGGTCACTGGAGACAGTGGAGGAAGTCATTACTGACAGGTTCGGAAAGGGGTTAAACAAAGTCACAGATAACACTCTTACAAAAGTGCCCATTAGTCCTTGTATTACTGGGCAGGCATGCACCCACCGACACTATTAATAAAACCATTCTGGACAGCAAGGACATGTATGAGGGGAATGAACTTCAGAAGAGACAAGCTTATGTTCTCTTCTTTTGCCTCTATTATTGGAGGCAGTGTATCGGGCTGGATGAGCAACGACCTACCCCCGAACGTATTTCACCAAAGGGTTTTGCATGTGGTTTTTTTCCAGTGAATGCCCAACCTGCTCTTTAAACAAGATTGACATTTTTATTGCCTCACAGATGGAGACTGTGTATAACACAGCAGCACTCAGGTTGTCTCAGCCACTGTGGAAGGATTGCTATTAGAAAAATATTTCTGTGTAGAGATTAAAATGGTGTATAGATTTTGCTTAATGTGGTAAATCAACAACTAAATGATAAGTCCTGAAATGACTAGGTAATGCTAAGAATTGAGTACACATAAATGATAAAAACAGTGATCTCTTAAATGAAAGAAGCTTATGCTCTTTTTTTTTTTCCTCAGCCACCAAAATAAGTAACAAGTCAACAGATTTATTAGTGTACAAGAGTAAAATACCACAGGCAAAGAGAAGTGGAATAAACAGAGTCCAAGGCCACATTTTACCTCATCTACCTAACTGGCAATTTACTTTGCCACAGACCACTGAAAGCAACAGCCATCAGACTATATGTCTTGACACTGGGTTACATACTTCACGTTGGTAAGGAACATGTATATAATTCAGTTAGAGAACTAACACTGGGGCATAGCAAACTTTAAACTCCTTAGTTCAAAGAGATTATGTAGAAAAATAAGAACAGATGTAAAATAGGATGTGTTTAAATTTCTTCTACCTGTCAGGCATAGTAATCTCTCCCTCAATTTGGACAGTTTCAAAGGATCAAGTGCCATCTGAAGTTTTCAGATATTGTCTTGGGTTAGAAGACAGGGGAAAGCCTCCCTTGAA
>NW_009707145.1:0-824 GCF_000703405.1 Apaloderma vittatum | reverse complement strand
GGGGTGTTATGGTGTACCATGGGGTGTTATGGTGTACCATGGGGTGTTATGGTGTGCCACAGGGTGTTATGGTGTACCATGGGATGTTATGGTGTGCCAGGGGGCGTTATGGTGTACCACAATGTTGTAGGGTGTATTACGGTGTACCAGGTACAATTTGGTGTTGCAAAGTGTAGCATGGTGTACCGCAGTACAGTTCGGTGTCGCAGGGTGTACCAAGGTGCATCATGGTGTACCACATCCTTCCGGGCTGTGTTACGGTGTACCGCGGTGCAACTTGGTATCGTGAAATGTACTGTGATGCAGCTCGGTGTTGCAGGGTGTACCGCGGTGTTACAGGGTGTACCGCGGTGCAGCCACGTGTTGTAGGGGGTACCACGGTGCACCACAGTGTTGTAGGGTGTATTACGGGTTACCACAGTGGAATTTGGTGTTGCAGGGTGTACCACCGTGCAACTGGGTGTTGCAGGGTGTACCATGATGCAGCCCGGTGTTGCAGGGTGTACCATGGTGTATCATAGTGTACCACGGTGCAGCCTGATGGTGCAGGGTGTACCATGGTGCACCACAGCATTGTAGGGTGTATTAGGATGTACTACAGCAGAATTTGCTGTTGCAGGGAGTACCACGGTGCAATTGGGTGTTGCGGAGTGTACCACAGTGGACCACAGCGTTGTCGGGTGTATTACAGTGTACCATGGTGCAATTTGCTGTTGCAGGGTGTACTACAGAGCAATTTGGTATCTCAGCGTGTACCTCAGCATTGCAGGGTGTAAGCACAGCACCACCCTGGTGTGGCGGGCACCCCGTGGCTCGGCACCGCT
>NW_009707144.1:904-1224 GCF_000703405.1 Apaloderma vittatum | reverse complement strand
TGCTCTGACCTCCCGGCCATCTCTAACTGGTGACGTGTCACCCCTTCCCAGCCCACACGTGGGGTCTCCCCTGCAGACCCCCATTCAGGGGGTGCCCTGTTCCCCAACTCTCCCCCAGTGCCCAGTCCTGCTCCTTTCCTCCTGCTGTGCTGCTTTTTTGCCACAATAAAGTGGGTTTTGGGTCAATCCTCGCCCCTCACTACGAGTTACATTTTCTCTACGCCGTGTCAGACTGCAGCTCCACAAGCCCCCTTGATGTCTGGGTTATCTATGGGGCAGTGAGTGTGGGGCAGAGAGGGGAAGGGGGACCTCCGGGTCCC
>NW_009707144.1:366-828 GCF_000703405.1 Apaloderma vittatum | reverse complement strand
CCCGCTCCTGAGAGCAGTTCTCGACATGTGTGTTCCTCTTTGCACACTTGCACACGCATGTACACCCTGTGCGGTGGCAGGGGACCCTGCAGTCACCCTCAAGAGCTGTTATCTGGGGCAGAGGAGGGGCAGAGCTGGATCTTGCCCCCAGTCAGGCCAGTTCTCCCAGCAGCAGCTTTGCCTGGTAACTGGTGACACCACAGCCCTGCTCGGGAAGCCTCCAGCAATGCCCGTCCTGGTTCCCCTTTTCTTCTCCGTCACCTCCTGGGCACTGCCCATGGGGTGGGGGCCGAGCCCACAGGGCAGCGACGTGATGAACCTCATGGGTGCAAACTTCACGTTTGGGGATTGCAATGGAGACAAACCAGCAAAAACGAGGAGGAGACACCAAGGAAACCCCCAGCTGAGGAGCAAATCCCTCCCAGGAGCAGCAGACGCAACGATGAGACCGCTCAGGGCCCG
>NW_009707144.1:0-326 GCF_000703405.1 Apaloderma vittatum | reverse complement strand
ACGGCTGACACAGAAAGCGGGATGTTGTGCGGAGGGGAGGATGTGAAACCCGGCTGCCACGCCCACGGGTGGCACGTTGCGGGGGCGTGAGGGCACCCGAGACGTCGATCAGAGCCCTCCGTGCTGGAAGGGGCCAGGGCCAGGAGTCTGTTCAGCTTGGGGCCTGGTGGGAAGCAGAGCACCAGGACCTGAGGAAAAACTACCTGGAAATACCTGGTTTTAGGATAAAAAAAAACCCAAAACGGCAGCAAAAACCAAGCCCTCACCCCTAGAATCACTCAGTGGTGACCAGACAGATGCCACTGTACCCCCCAGGGTCGATCTGG
>NW_009707143.1:0-4897 GCF_000703405.1 Apaloderma vittatum | reverse complement strand
GAGAAGAGAAGAGAAGAGAAGAGAAGGAGAGGAAGAAAAAAGAAGAAAAAAAAGAAGAAGAAGAAGAAGAAAAAGAAGAAAAAGAAAAAGAAAAAAGAAAAAGAAACAGAAAAAGAAAAAGAAAAAGAAAAAGAAGAAGAAAAAGAAAAAGAAAAAGAAAAAGAAGAAGAAAAAGAAAAAGAAAAAGAAAAAGAAAAGAAAAAGAAGAAGAAAAAATGAAAAAGCATGGATGGTCTTACTTTGTTTGTAACTGTAGCTCAGTTACAGTTATCTGCTCTAAGAAAGTCTTTTCCTTCATACAAATTCTTGAACAATAAAAAGCTGCTTCTATCCCCCCAAATAGAGTATAAGCTTTGTAGCTAACTAAGAATGGGATCTGTAACATGTATTAAGGCATTTGCTACATTCCAGAAACAATTTTCCAGTAGCCTTGAAAGAGAATGAATGCAGTGCATATAAACAAATTGAAAGCTCTTTGGGGTTTGGTCTTTAAAGTTTTACCTCCCAATTCTTCTGGTATCTCTAGCTCAGGTGCTCCTGCAACAGATGAGCGAAAATTCATATAGTTAGCTCTGTAACTGCCCTAAATCATGGGTTTGCTTCCCATGTGACCCTTGGCTTGCTGATACCTCAGTTTTAAAAAGTCTGCTAGGCTATATTTTTCTAACAGGTTGAAGACTCACAAAAGAATCATTTTAAGGAGGTTGATGGCTTCACGGCACTTAACACTCATCTCGCAATAATGCAACATCTTTCCACAAAAGCAGCAGGAGCAACAGCATCTCTACCCTGTAAGTCCTGAGCATGCTGGCTCTGCTGAGCGACAGATGCCTGGAACATCTATGGGTCATAATATCCTGAAGCAAAGACCGCACTCACCCAGAGCTCAGGTGAAAATGTTGGCGTTGCTGACAGTTCCTGTTCTGTACCATAGTGTCCACCTCAGCTGCCAACGGTGGACACTGTGAGCAAAGCAAGCTCTGTGCTAAGGGAGAAGCAACCACATTCTCTGCTCAGAGCCAGAGGAATGGGCCACCCCAGATTGAAGTCCTCAGTCCAAGAGTTAGGTCTCACTGTACTCTAAGAGAGCGGTTTCTATCCTGCTGGGCTGGTGATGTACGTGCTCCACCCACGGGGCTTAGCAAGCTGCCCCAACCAAGCAGCTTCACTCAGAGTAGATAGTGCAGCTCTGCAACATACCTTTGTCACAGGTAATTCACAATTACTCACTTTTTTTTCTCGGTCCTTAAGGTGGAAAGAGACCAAAAAAAAATCAGTGAAAGGTACAAATAGGCCCATTTCAGTTACTTTTCCCAGCTTGCTTCTCTGCATCTGCCTCTTGCTTACTAGCTTGCAGATACACTGATAGCAAGCCACAGAAACCACGGCAGCAAGTACTTCACCAGAGCTGAGGAAACTCTCAAGGGAGAGGAGAAGAAATAGGTATGAAATTGTTACTCTTTTTGCTCTCTGTGTTTATTTATTTTGGACCCATTGGGCTAGACCGCAACTAAAACTTTATGAACCTAATAAAATTCCCAACATTCTCAGACATGGGTCGTGATGTTTACGTATAAGGCAGAATACAAAGGTGTATTTATGAGGAGATTGGAAGTACTTGGAGATGCTTGTGCTCAGGCAAAGCGTAAAGCGCACGTAAGAAATGTTTTCAAACTTAGCGCAAGTACAAGCAAGCTAACCAGCGCTCTTCCCTCCTGGGAAGAGCAAGATAAACCGCGTGACACATCAAAAGCACAAACATTCCGGAAATGCAGTACACCTCGTCACAGACCGTCCCACCTCCTCACAGGAGGTGGAGTACAGGGCAATTTAATTATTTTGCAGTAGATGTTATTTATTTATTTGACTAGTTCCGCTATGATTAAAATATGAGCTCTCTCATTTTGGTGGTGGTGGTAATTATACATGCTAATAAACAGGGGAAGATTACAAGAGTAAACATCTCTTTTCCTTTCTGTCCTCATAAAACACACAGTATTATTCCCTGATTCAATAAGCAAGTTAGTTATACTGTCTGACTCAAGTCAAGGGATAATAGGTCTTGGCGACAGATTAGGCTTTCCATCTTTATAAATAAGAAAAAGCAAGAGAGAATATATGTGGGGATTTATTTTTGCCAGGAGCAAATAAACTGTTCTGTCAATACACAGATACTCCCGCTCGCCTCATCTCTCTCTTGTCTTTGGCCATCTCCACACACTCTCCTCCAAAAAAAAAATAAAAAAAATAAGAAGGGTTATATGTTCATTCTTCTCCTGTCACGCATGATTTTTTTACTGATTTCAGCATTAACTTTTCTGGATACTTCCTGTCACTGGAAGACCTCTCCCTCCCTGCAAGAACAGCATACGTTTTCAATTTATATTATGTTCCCAGCAGATGTTGCAGTACGTGAAGGCCTTGCTTTCTCTTTCATTAAAAATGCACTTATAATACATTTTATTGTCCTGGATGGAAAAAAGCATGTATTGCAATGTTCAGAAATCAGTCAATGTAATTTCATAATCTTTATCTTAAAAAAATAATAAAGGGTTAACAGGAAAGAATCAAAACCACCATGATGAGTAAGTATCCTTGAAGAATATTTGTAAGCATCCCTCCAAAAGGTGTCAGTGGAAGGAAAGGTTTAATATCTAAAGAAGAGTTCTCCAACTCTAATGCTCAGTCACCCCAAAAAACACTTCTTGCCATCTCCGTAACATTTTTCATGAAAATCCAGAGTACATGTCAGTGCCTTTGGTTCTCCCCATGGAGCTCCAGGCTATCCCATGTGCATATAGCTTTATCCAAAGTTAGACCTGTTAACACACACTCTTTTATACTCAAGACATGACACTGATATCCCACATGCAGCCTGAGGTCTCAAAGTGTAATATTCAGATACCCCACTCAGGTGCTTGCTGCTGGCTGGTGACCTGGCCAGGGCCACCTCACCCATGTCCTCTTTGCAGCAGGAGGACCAGAACACTCAAAACTTCAGTGCTTTGAACTTACCTAAGAAAGATGGACCAGAACAAGTGAGCTCCTGCTTCATTAACAGTCCCCCAAGAGTAACACCTGACAGGAAAAGAATAGGGCAGGCTGCATTAAAAAAAAATCAAAACAAAACCCAAGGAAATCTAATCAAAAACTCAATATACTAGAAAATGGCATGTTACAGCCTCTGAAAGTTCCCTTTAAAAATCTTTATGCTTATCCATACTAGGAATTCGATGTTAGTAGTCTCTAGGACGCTAACAGTATCACAGAACCATTTGTTAGCATCTGGTTTCACAAATACCTACTGCTAAACACGTACATACATACATAGATATATATATAATATTTGTGTATGTGCACGCATCTGTGTGTGTATACTTTATATACACTCATATTTATTTATTCCATCTTTTGTGCTGAAACTAGGTACAAAATGAGGTTATACCCTACAGCAATACATACACAAACATAATACAAAATCACCAGAGCTGCCAAAAAATCCCTGCTTTAGAGAGAAGATTAAGTCTAACAAAATGGACAGCAAACCACAAGCTTCATACTGAAAGCTTGTTTCCAGTACAGTCAGATTTTATCACTCCATTGTTTCTTCCTGTATTATGGAAGCAATTGGGTTTTTTTACTAAAGCATAGATATGTCAGAGCCAGAAGCAATGGTCCATCTAGACCTACATTTGCAACAGTAAGTAATGCAGACAAATTGATATCTCAGCATCTATTCCCAACCACATAAATCCAGCCAGTGGCTATCTCTCAGGTTTCCTCATTTTCCATAAATTTGTCTATATTCTCTGGAGCTGATATGCATTGCTTTTTATTGCTGACTTTGGAAATTGCTCCACAATTCAAAAATTCTTTGTGTAATAGAAATCTATCTTGAATGATAACTGAGGCTGTTTGTTGCACTAACTTTCAGCTTACATATTTCTGTAACCTCTTAGAGAGAGCATTTTCTGTTTTAGGTGGCTGGTGGTACCCCGAGTCCGGCAAGGAGAGACTGGAGGCAATTTTGCACCAGGTGCTGGACCCGTGGTGGATGGGTAGAGGCTGGGTCCTGCCTTTCTAGCAGCAGCAGCACTCAGCAGCATCCTGCTCATCCCCAAAGCCCTCAAGACCACTCCCCAAGGGTTTGCCCCCCTGTACATTGTTGTGTTGGGTTTTTTTCTCCAACTCGGGAGCTTTCTAGGCAAGGGAAACCCAGCAGGAGACAACACCAAGCTCCAATCAGCCCAAGACATGTTCTCATTTTGACTGGGCACTTGCAAACTCAGATGTAGGGGGGTCTTCTGGGCCAGCATTCATGCCCCATGGGGCACACCATAGTGCCGCTCTACAAGCCAGAGGGGGCTCTGCAGGACTGTCCCTGCAGCATAACTTCTAGTTGTAATTTTCCAGTTCCCCAAGACGCAGACATTTCTTTGAGTCCTGAAGAAGTTCTGGCTCTTGGCTAGCAGCACTGCTGAGCTCCTGAGCCATGCAGGCACCAGGTGCCAGCGACATCCTCATGGAGTCAGGAACATTTGGGATTTGTGGATGTCTCATCCCTGGACGAGTTCAAGGCCAGGCTGGATAGGGCTTTGAGCAACCCGGTCCAGTGGAATGTGTCCCTGCTTATGGCAGGGTGGTTGAAACTAGATGATCTTTAAGGTCCCTTCCAACTCAAACTATTCTATGATTCCAGCTGCCAGGATTCCAGGTCTAGCAGCCCTCAGCTTGGACTTGCTTCCCTTTCTGCAACTAACCTGCTCCATCTTATTTTTGCAATTATTCGCAGCAAAACCAAGCCAGGAAATCCTCCCAGCAGTGTAACAAAGGTCTCTCAGCACCACTCCGGTACCTGGCCGTGATAATCATAGAATTATAGAATCATAGAATGTTT
>NW_009707142.1:498-721 GCF_000703405.1 Apaloderma vittatum | reverse complement strand
CACCGGAGAATCCCCTCTGCCCTTCGTTCCTGAGCTTCAGGGGTCATCAGAGGGGTCTCTGGAGGCTTCCAGTGAGGGACTTGGGGGTCTGAGCGGGTCAAGGTCCACGTTGGGGGGGTCCAGATCATGAGGACCCTGTGCACAACGTGGTATGAGCCACTGGAGAATCCCCTCTGCTCTTCATTCCTGAGCTTCAAGGACGTTGAGGGGCCAGCAAACGGGT
>NW_009707142.1:0-247 GCF_000703405.1 Apaloderma vittatum | reverse complement strand
ATAAACATCCCGAAGTAAGAGCGGGTGCCGTCCACCACCCTCACCAACTCGGGCGCCCGCACCCGCGTGAAAACCTCGTCGCCTTCTTCGAGGCGCACGAGCCCCCCCAAAAAACTCTGCCGCACCCAGGCCCCGCCCTGAACCTGGGGACAATAAACCACCTGGTTGACCAGGAGGTCGAGGACCCCCGGGTAACGGGGGGTCCTCTTGTGGATGCCGTGGAAGGTGATGTTTCGGGTGGGGCACC
>NW_009707141.1:9656-9947 GCF_000703405.1 Apaloderma vittatum | reverse complement strand
CCATCGCTGCGTCCCGCGTGTTTGCTCTCGTTGTTGTGCATTAAAAGTCACCCTCGCACCTGCCTTAGCGTTTCTCACTGGTCCCCAGCTTTTTCCTCCTTTACCCACGCTGTGTGTCTCTGATTTTTGAGCTATCACTGGAATAAAAACCGCTCTGGGTGGTGCAGCTCGCGCCTCTCCCGCACGAGGAACTTCGGGAGAGGTGCAAGCTGTACCACCCAGCAGCTACGGTCATTGGCATCAATCATCGGCATCGGGTGCTCAAGACCTCAAGAAGGTCTTGAGTTGGTT
>NW_009707141.1:9152-9641 GCF_000703405.1 Apaloderma vittatum | reverse complement strand
GTGTCCTGCCACAGCGCATTGGCGGGTTTTGAGGGGTCAGCATTGCCTGGGAGTGGGTGTCGGGAGTCCATCACTGTGGCCTGTGAGGGAGAAGCATCACCCATGACCCCATCACTACCACCTACAAGTCCATCACCCATGAGCCTGTCACCATCATCCGTGACTCCATCGCTATCACCCGTGACTCCATTGTAATCATCTGAGCTCATCACCACCAGCTGTGTCTCCATCACCCATGAGCCCTTCATCACCATCCATATGACCATCACCATCACCTGTGACCCCATCACCATCAGCTCTAAGCCCACCACCATCACCCACAAGCCCATCACCCGAGCCCACTGCCATCACCCACGAGCCCATTGCCATCACCCACGAGCCCATTGCCATCACCCGTGACCCCTATCACCATCACCTGAGCCCATCGCCATCACCCGTGAGCCCATGGCCACCACCCGTGAACCCATCACCACCACCCGCGAACCCCTC
>NW_009707141.1:4733-9121 GCF_000703405.1 Apaloderma vittatum | reverse complement strand
CGTGAGCCCATCGCCACCACCCGTGAGCCCATCACCATCACCCATGAGCCCATCGCCACCACCCATGAACCCATCGCCACCACCCGTGAACCCATCGCCATCACCCGTGAGCCCATCGCCACCACCCGTGAACCCATCACCATCACCTGTGAGCCCATCACCATCACTCACAAGCCAACACCATCCCCCGTGCAGGGAGACACCAGCATCCCACAGGGACCTTGAAGGTCCCTCGTCCTCTGCCAGGGCTGCATCCCATGGTGACGCGGGATAAAGCTCCTCACACTGCAAATGCACCGTGATCACTTCGTGGGCTGTTGATGGAGTTTTTTCCCCCGTTAAGGGACATTTTCTCCCCTTACAAAAAGGAGGTGAGGAATACATAAAAGCGGTAATTGCTGCAAGCGAAGAGAGGCACAGTTTGTTGCACCAGAGGCAATTACACATGGCTGGAGGCAACCGGGGCTGCTCAGAAGCAACTTGTATCCCTTCCTGGGAAGTTAGGACCTTGCTGGGTCCAGTGCGGGGTCCCCAGGCCAGTCTGGAGGAGGAGGAGGATTTCTGCTTCTTTCAGGGTGCCAGGTGCCAGCAGCCACCCAAGGTAGGACAAGTGCTCAGGGCTTGGCAGGGGCTGGTGGTGGTACCAGAGAGTGCCACGTCCTCAGGCTGCAGAGCCCGCCAGGGGCAGACACAGCTTCTCCAAACCCGGTCGGGGCTGTTCCTCCTCCGCTATCGCTGCAAATAGCTCCAAAAGCCACCGCTTCCCGACCTTCTAGTAACACCTTTGGGACAAGGTTTAAAAGCACCTGAGCTTGGTGGCTCTCGGAGGAAGAGGAGCATCCGCCTGAGAGCTTTCCCAACCCTACCCCAGCTACAAGAGCATCGCGGTGCCGACGAGGGGTCACAGAATCACAGGATGGTTGGGGTGTGGGGGGCTTTGCATCCCCTGGGAAAGGGGGAAAAGCATCCCGGAGGGCCATGCAAACTGCAGCTCCTCATCAGCCCAGGGGTGGGCACGGGGACAGGGAGGACTCTCGGCACGCTGCGGACATCGGAGAGGAGACAGCGAGGGGAGCAGCAGGGTTAGGGCAGAAACCAAGATAAAGGATCAGAAAGCGCCGAGACAAGACCGCAGTGCTCACGGGTTTGCGCTTACCTCCTTCCAGCGGATTTCCATCGGATGAGGAATTAACCTCTTCCAAAGGAGCGACCCCAGGGGGAAAGGAAAGCCGCTGGTTCCACCCTACAGCCAGGACAGGTTTCCCCCGCTGCGGGGCTCAGGTTTATGCAGCCTCGGACCCCATCCTGGCTCAGCAACAAGCCTGGCAGCGGCCTTCAGCTCTTCCTTGCTCCTTTCTCTCCCCATCAGCAACATCAGGAGCAAAACTCAGCTCTGACCCCGCGAGCTCCTTCAGAAAAGGGTGTTTTCAGCACAAAGAGACCGAGCGCCAAGGTGGGAGCAGCCGGCCCCTTCCCTGGCACCCTGCAATCATTTCTGACACAACCAGGAAACTATAATTTGTATTTCTAGCCCAAACACTTGCCATGGTCCAGCACCATAAAAGTCTTTGGCCTTTAACGCTCAAAAAATACCAGTGACCCCTCATTCCAGACCCGTGGCTCTGGGTCCCTGTCGCGCCAGGTAAGGAAAGAAAAAAGCCGACGCGCGTGCCTGCGTTGAAAACATTTATTTTACAACAGTGGTTTCAGATAACTTAGCAATCTTTATTTTAGTTTTATAGTCAGACGTACGATACACAAATTACCATGCTAAAACATAAAATAATTCCTTCTGCCGTAACTGCGTGTATGTACAGGAGCTCAGTAGTATCGAGTGTTACAATCCACAAAGTTCAGACAGCCACATCTACTTACATACAATTCAAAGTATGGTCCTTTAGTAACATAACAAAATATATATATGTCTATATTATAATTGCTTTTCAGATGCATTTATACTTCGATTGTGGGTTTGGTTTTGGTTTGGTTTGATTTTTTTATTCTGTTTGTTTGCTGGATTTTTTAACTTTTTTTTTTTTTACAATTTTTTTTTTTCCTTTTTTTTTTAAAGATGGGCTCCCCCTCCCCACCCCGCCCCGCCCGAGGTGAAGTACAGTGCAAATGCAGAACGCGCTCTCCCGGCGTCCTCGGCTCCCAATCCACCCAAACCCCACGATGAATTACTTAGCTCAGGGCCTTGCTCACATGCAAAATGAAGAAAAAAACCGCCTCGGATGCTTGCGGTAACACGAACCAACCCGTTCCACCGCCAGCCCAGGAGGAGGGGAAGGAAGGAACGAGGAAACACCGAACGTTTGGCAAACCTCAGAGCTCACCTACTGCCACGGACACAAACAGAACCTCGAAAGCGATAAAGAAATCCCCCCGCTTATTTATACAACAGGATCCTTCCACCGTTTCCTTCACCGCTCACTTAACCCAAAAGATTTTATTCGTGTGTTTTCGTTGGTTTTTTTTTTCCTGCAGCTGAAAAAGGACAATCCCGGATGCACAAAATTCACACCTTCCGCTTGCCTGGCTGCGAGTTCCCAGCAGTGCTTTGAGCCAAATTTCACGTTTTTACCATGGAAGTAAAACCAGCAGCGAGTACTAGGTGCACACCTGTTGTATAAGTATATACATATGTGCATATATACATACGTACACACACGTGCCATTGCGATCCAGAGCCTACAGCGCAGGTTTGGACCTCGCCGAGTTCCGCTTTGGAGAATACCATGCGGCAAAAACGAGTATGAGTTAAAAAAAACCCAACACAACACCAACGTAACCCAAAGTAAACGTGTGTGCATCGACCGCACTGAAAACGTCTCATGTGCCCGAGTTGTTCTAGAGATGCCCCCGCCCTCCTCATCGTCACTGGGGGGGGTTCCCGAAGGGAAAAGGGGCCGAGGATGAGCTCGTGGAATTCAAGTAGAAGTTTTTGGAAGGGTATGACAAGGAACTGCACGCAGACTGCAAGAGTTCACCCACCCCCCGGCTGCCTGGGGGGGAAAGGGAGCGGAGAAGACAACAGTGCTCGAGAACAAATGGCTGTTTTATATAAGAGCTTCCTCTACACATATACATATATATTTTATAACCACCAGAAATCCCCAGCGCCTGCCCTTTGAGCAACGGAACGAACCGCGCGCGTCGCGCTGGCATTTGATTTCCACGCGAAGGTTCGTCTTTCAGCTTTATGGCATTTGGCTTGTGCAAACGTCAGAGGCGGACACCTTCCCTCACGGCTGCTGCTCGGGAAGGAAGCGTCTGCTCGGAAGGGAAAGGGAATTCCAGCCTGCGCGGAAGCCTCCCGACGCGGGACGCGGAGCTGACCACGGCTCTTGCGGGGCTTGAACAAATTTCCTGCCACCTCGTTAGCGATCAGTTACATTTCTGTCGAGATATTTTAAGCAGTTGTTGGTGCAATGATAACGCTACAAACTAGATGATTTCCACTATCGTACAGAGAAGCGGCGTCAAATGATGAAGCATGTTGAGTTTATATGGACTTTACGCTACAGACGCTTGTACCGGGGGGGTTACATTTCAGCGCTCCAAGGTTAAAGCGGAATTAAACAATATCCAGAATTATTAACGCAAGGCAGGGGCTGCAGAAACCTCCCTGACCACCTTGTAATAATCTCCCGTCAAATACAACGCCAACAGCCAGGCACACAGCAAAAACCCGCAGCACAAACGCGTTTCTGAAATTCTCTGGGAAACGTCAAGAACGCTGAAGGGCACTGGACGGACGGAGGGCACGAACAAGCTGAGAAAAGTGGAGTGCGTACGGTGCAAACGCTCTGATATACCCCCCCACCCCAAAAAAAACCACACCGGTGCCCCTCTGCACCGTGACAACCACGTGACGGACGGGAATATCTTTTTCAGGCAGGCCCTTGCCCCGGTTACGCCGACACGAAGGGGTTTGGATGCCGTGCTCCCCTGGCAGGACTCGGCGTTTCTCTCCTCGGTGCCTGAGCCTTCCTCCCCTGCGGGCGTGTCCGTTCGGCTGCGCTCACCCAAACCTCCAAGAGTGTGACGGGTTTTAAAGAACACTATGAGCACTGATATCTAAAGCAGTTTAAAAAGGTTACAAATCTAAAAAAAAACAGAGATAAGACTGAAAAAAGGTAACGACGGCTCGAAAACAGCACTGCGTGGAGTCAGTGGAAATCTGCACCCCATCGGACGCCACCAAGGCTTACATGAACACATTTATATACAGATAAATATTTCAAGAACTTCCTACAGACATCAGTAACGGAACGAAAACTGGCATTGAACGGGTGCGGCGCCCCTTCATTCACTTCAAGTGAAGCGTGACGGGGCACTGAGGGTCCAGCATCGTCACCTCCTCTTCCTCCTCCTCCTCCAGCAGC
>NW_009707141.1:0-4683 GCF_000703405.1 Apaloderma vittatum | reverse complement strand
CCCTACTCACCCTACGCTGGGAAGGGCTCTCCATGCAACGGGAATTGCGTCAGTGGTCCTTAACATCAGCCCCTCCGGGGGGGATCCTCCCCGACACTCCTCCTCATCAGGAGGAGCTACAAGTGCCAAGAGAATCCGTGCCGAGGAGGTTCAGAAGAGCTAGAGAGAGGTGGCTCCCAGCTACCCAACAGGTGGTCTCAGGCAACTTGTAAAAAAAATGATACGACTTTGAAGAAACGAACTGGAAAGGAAAGTTAAAAAAAAATAAAATAAATTAATCAAAGCTCAAGTTTTCATTCTGGCAATGCGCCAAACAGAGATTAGCAGTGCTCAGGTTGACTTTTGGAAGGAAACATTCTGCATATAAGCCAGGTAAGTGGCCCTGGCATGGAGCTGCCAGGTTCTGCCACATTTGGAACCATCATTTCCAATGCAATTTTGCATTTACTGGGATTCAACCTGGCCGTTGTGAAGTGCAACTCACATTAGAGCCGGGGATGCTCTCGTACCTTACCTACGAGAGCAGGGAAAAAACCTACTCATTTTCTGATTACACAGTTTTTGCTTTAAGGTAGTGTTTAAGTAGCTTTCTTCTGTAGTTCAAGAACTACATGAACACACAACAACCTTAAATTCAGAGATTATAGAACAACATGGGCAAACTGAAAACAGTTTTCAAAAACCATGGATGTTCATCTAAAAACGTGATTTCCCGTCCTTCCCTCCAGCGCCCTTGGAGCACCTAACGTCGTTCTGGCACCCACCAGCACAGACACAGCGGAGGGGAAAGCAGCCTCTCTCAAACTCAGGCCTTGCTAGAACAAGAACCAAACCCCCAACTCATCCGGGATGTTGTCTTTTCCCAAGCAGCGCGGATCGAGGGCGATGGGATCGCTCCTCCCCTTCATCCTCGTGCTCTGGGTGCCACTCACTGCGCCTCCCGCAGCCCTTCACCTTCGGTGAGATGGGTGAAGAAACAAGAGCATCCAAATTAACGTCTGCAACACCTGGTCACAACTGCTCCGCCACAGAGCCACAACCGGAGCAGCCGGTTTTGTGTGTCCGCCCGGCACGGACACAGGACCACCGAGCGCGGCAACCTACAGTGCGAGGGAAACGGCCTCTTCCCTGTTCTGCTGACTCATTCTGATCAACTACGCTTATTTACAAAGCCAAAAACATCCCCAACGTTTGGTTTCGTGTGGTTTTTTTTTAACCAAGCACATAATTTGCACAGAGAAGTGCAATTTCGACCAGTGAGTTCTTAGGGGAGAAAGCCTGCAGATATTCAAGCGTATTCCGGCAAGCAACTCAGCATCAAGAACACGCTTCAAGGCAAAGCCCACAAAGACAGCCAATAGGACATGAAATTTTCGAGCCTAAAAAGATTGCTTTTCATTGCAAGGGGTCAAAGTCTTTAATTAAATAAGGACCTCGAGTCAGGCCATACACCAGACCAAGTTAAAAACTATTTCCCAGTAAACCACCGAGCCACAGGTCTAAAAGGGCTGTCGACGAGGAAGGAATTCATTGGGCGTGTTAATTAGAAGCAACATTTCCTTGGGAGCTTCTGAGACCCGATGTGGTATCACGAGCACGCTTGTTCGCAACGAGCTCACGTGCAGGCGACCAACCCAGCGGCTACAGGAAAGTCTGATTTTGCAAACATCCCTCACCGAGCACCGAGACTGCGTTAAGGACGTTTTCTTCTACCCGGCGTGTTTTAACCCGGTTCCACATCGATTTTGTGCGCTCTGTCGTATTCGGCTCATGCAAAGACAGCAAGGGGAAAAAAACAGATCTATTCGGAAGGATTCTCCGGCAGGAGAGTGCCCTGCTTTTTCTGGGAGTTTCCTTACAGACCGACCCCCTTTCGAAGCAACACCCAGGCAGGGCAGCGAAGTCTGGACGAGGGCTGTGAGAGCCTCTCGACAGAAATAAGGAGAAAACCCGAAGGGGAGATGGGGGTTACAAATGACAGGAGAGGCGTCGCGATATAAAACCGTGAAGATCAAAACGAGAGAGGCCGTAAATTAACCGCCCCAAGTGCCGAGTGTAGGTGCTCTGGCAGCTGGCTACATCCTGGCTCTGTCTCACCTAAAGCAGGATTATTAACAAGAAAAAATACACCAGCAATTCAGCAGCTGCCTCAAATGCTTTCTTTAGCAGTTAAATCTCAACGAACCGCAGTTTCTAGAGCAGTATTCAAACACCATTTGGTTTCAAAATGGCAAAGGAAACCTTCCGATGGTTTCCCCACAGTTGTTCGGAGGAAAAGAAAAACGCCGCGTGAACAAATCCAAACGCGAGACAACGTGCAAATTAGACAACACAAACACAAAGAAAGGTGGTTTGTTCTTAAAAATCCACTGAAGTACTCCACAAAGGTGTTCATGAGAAAACTGAAGGGCTAGGGTAGTATAAAAGCTTTAAAAAAGACATGTAATAGCCAATCTGTCTATTAAAAAATCTCAAATTATCAGAACAAAATTTTAACCCCCCCAATGTTTGTTTCTCTTAAACATTTGCGCCGCTGCCTCCTGCCCGCGTGGCGCTCGCTCGCTCCGTGAGAACCAATGAACCGGCTTCACTTGAAGATTCTCATGCACTCGGAAAAAAAAAAAAAAAAAAAAAAGCTGCACTACTTGGTCTTTCAGCATTTCAGGAAAACGACTGAACCCACACCGAAACAGAACTGTGCTTGAAGTTAAAACCGCTCCCGCCACCACCACAGAGCCCGTTCACAGCCGGGGCTGTGGCAAACTACAGTTTGCGGTTACGTCGTCACTGCAGATCGGGCTGTTCCTCAATTTACTGCTCAAAGATCGGAAACTCTCCCTTTTGAATTTTTCAAGGTAGGTTTATTTTAGCTGAAAACCAGCGTTAACGAGAACTCCAGCTCTGCGGGACTCCACACATCATTCTACGTACCAACCCTGTATGGGCTGCCTTTTTTTTTTTTTTTTTTTTTTGGTTCTTGGCTTTGTAAACTTGCTTAAATAGCAACATGGGAATAGAAGGAGGAATAAAAGAATTGGTTTGTGCACTTGAGTGAGAATCGTGAACTTTTAAAGGTCTTCGACAGCTCAGCTGTACGGAAGAACGGTGGCTTCTGTGAAACTTTTTTAAAATCTCATTTTTAGGCCAGTACCACTGCTTAAAATGCAGAATGTCTCCATCACACTTATACCGTGACAACTCAATACATTACACCACAGACATTTAACAGAACTCCATACATGCTATAAAAAAAAACAGAACAGAGAGGAAAACAAAAAGAAAAAAAATAAGAAAGGAAACAAATAAGACCGTAGCTAAACTGCTTTAAATACTGCATGCTACAGCACTTCACGTATCATCAAGATACGACACTGAAAGGTGACAAAAGGCTGAAGGGATTACAAAATATTTTCGGCAGGTTGGAAAGTTGCCTTCTTACTGTGGCAGAATTATTCCCCCTCCCCATTCTCTACTTCTAATGTTCATGATTCTAGTGTTGAGTTGGCCATGTATTATTTTGTTTGTTTTCTTAAATCCATTCTAACGACAGTGTTTCCTTAACTTAATTAAATCCGTCAGTGTGGTAGCTGGGGTGAGAGTCAGCTGTGAGCTGGGTTGTCTCTGTGGCTGATGCTGGCTGTATCACAATAGGTGCGTCTGAGGCCTCTGAAAAGCGAAGACAAAAGGCTTAGCAAAGCAAGGGAAAAAAATCAAACAACCTAAAAAAACAGCATTGGATGTTTTGGTGAGCATCGGTTACATCTCCCTGCAATGCTCTGATAACACGATTTTATGCTCCTCTAAGAGCACGATGTCAATTTGCTGTTTCTCAGTTCTGCACACAGAAATGTTTGACTCGAGTCCACATGAGGAACGTTTATTTTATCTCCTTCTTCACGTAAAAGCAGCTGCTCCTGGCTCAGCGTTCAGCAACGCGATCAGAGCACACACAAGGCTCCAGGATTTTTTAAGAGATCCCTTTAAATCTACAGAAATAGCATCACCTCTTCCCAAACAGGATTAAGGCAGAGCCACCAGGGTGGGAGTCCTGTTTCATTTATGCCTGACGTAGTTAACAAAGCTGCCTGGACACACTCCCCCGATCCTTTGGGGTAAAAAAGCCCCTTTCTGGGATTGCATGCTGGTCATGTTACTCCAGTGAGGAGGGGAAGGAGCTAACCGAGGGTCACCAACTGCCCTGAAGTCGACCCCACCAAGCTCAGTGAAGACCCTCCAGGAGTTTTCTGTCACTCCAGTGCTGGCATCACCCACATAACACAACTATTACAATCCTAGAACAGTTTCAGTTGGAAGAGACCTTCAAGATCATCGAATCCAACTTTCGTCCCTCGCCACTGACCCAATCCCTACGAAGCTGGGACTGCTCCTCAAGTGGGAGGTGAATTGCTCGGTCTGAGACTGACGGCCGTCCCGCAGCTCTCTCGGCGGTTTTACCTACCCCTTTCATCTGACTGCAACTGCGCCTCCAAGTCCTCTGGCGAGACGTAGTACTCCTGCTCCTCACCTTCCGGAGGTTTAGGTTTACACTTCCCGCAGCAACAATTGCAACAACAACACAGGCAGCAACAGCAATAGCAGCCGGTGATGAGCCCGCAGAACACAAACAAGGCCTGCAGAGGACAGAGAAACAGAGAATCATAGAACAGCCGAGGCTGGAAGGGA
>NW_009707140.1:0-2335 GCF_000703405.1 Apaloderma vittatum | reverse complement strand
AGGAGAAGGGGCACAAAAGGGTGACAAGCGAGGGACCGCAGCGCTGAGCAGAGGAGCGTGGGGCAGACAATGTGAACACTCAGTCGACCCCCTTCTAACTTCCCTCCATCCCATTCCCAAGGCCTCTCAGCTTGAGACCACCAGCAACACCTTCCTCTAAATCCCCCAGCTTGGCTTCCACCCCAAACCCTGACCCCTCCAGTCCTCACGCTCTGCCAAAGATCCCCGGAGAAGCTCTGACCTGGGTGAGGGGACCTCAGCCCTCCTCTGCCCTAACGGCGCCAGACAAGCGGGGCTGGGGGGGCTCGGTTCAGCCTCTCCTCCGGCTCCAGGGAGCAGCCATTCTCCCCCGGAGGGATGGCCACCAGCCTCCAACTTGGGTCAGGCCTCTTCCTTCTCAGATGGCTTCATCCCACGGCACTTCAACCACCTTCTCCGGCAGAAAGGTCCACACAAGGAGTCCCGTTTGGCAGCCACTGCTCTTCCTGGTTGGGATGTTCTGAGTCCTGTTCCCTCACTCCCACGTAGGGAAGGTCTCCTGGTTTCTCACCAGCCCGTCATGAGGTTCCTCACTCAAGGACACCACATCTAAGGGGTTTTCTAGAGCTGAGATTCTTCCAATGCTGGAGCTTTCCTGCTGGGAAGCTTCTCATCCTTGACTGTTCCTGGCATCTTGCTTCATTTGGGTCTCAAAATCAAAAAAGACCTTGACTTCAGGCTCTTCTGCTCCTCCAGGCCACGAGATACAGTTGGTGTTGGTGAACCCTCAGCCTTGCTGGGGCTGTTGGTGTCGCCTCAGTCACAGTAGGTCCTTCACTAACACGTTTCTTACTCCTGCCAGGGGGTCACGGTGGAGTCCCCAGACAAAAGGGGTGCTGCCTCCCTCACCATCACCAACCTCCCACCCAACAAGCTGAAGTTCTTCTCCAGGTTTTCAAGCACCTCCGTGGTCTCACCTCAGCCCTACCACCTACGGTCTGGTGTCCAACCACCTCCCACAGCTACTCAAACCACATCGTCTCTCCTGCAGTCGCAGTCGCGCGGCTGAGGAGGCTCATTCCCTGAGCCTGGGACCTCCAGACCACCTCGTCCTTGTAGCTCACCTTCAAAACCTTCCTCTGCCTCTTCAGACCAACTGCCTATGAAGCTGCTTTGGACGCCTCCTTTGAAGATCACTATGCAATAAATTGTATCACACAGTTACGGTTACGAAATGCCCACGCGAGCAATTGACAGCAAAGAGCCACTTCCCGGCCTGCCCTGAAGCCCGCTGAAGGAGCAGCCCAGCGTTGGTTTTTTTTGGCTCAGGACCTCAGAAATGGATGAAGAGGGATAGGGACTGCCCAACAGTCCGCGTACAAGTCTGGGTCCGGGGACAAGCAAGCCTCAAGTCGCTCTGACAAGGAAATCCTCTGTGGGTTTGGGCAAGCGGCACAAAGCGTGTCCCCGGTCGCACCTCAAAGACGGGCCAAAGGTGTCTTCCTCCAGAGGAGGAGGAGAGCTGGCTCCCTCAGAAAGGGAGAGGGCAGGGAAAGGAAGCTACTTCAACCCTGAGAAAGCCGATCGTCGAGCTGGAAGCGCACAGGCACCGGAGCAACGAGAAGCAGAAAAAGGAGGAGAGCGACTCAGAGGAAAAGGAGAGGTGGAGGGGCCGGTGGGCCGGGTCCTCGCTGCCCCCCCGCCACGGGAGGCCCCCACTCACCGGAGGGGCACTGTAACTGGCGTGAGGGTTGTTCTGGATTTCCCATAATCCCTCGTTGAAGCCTTTTCTCTTGTTTGGTTTCCCATATTTGTCTTTATATTTTTCATAGGGGAAGAGATCTTTAGGGCCCAAGAAGGCGCTGGAGAGAAACAAAGCAGAGGTGAGCCCGGAGCAGAGCCAGCGGGGCAAAAGCCCAGAGAGGGGAGCGAGGCAGCGCTTACGTCTCGTGGGTGCCGAAGAAGAAGATGGGGTACTTGTTCGGTGGGGGTTTCACAGCGCCGTCCGCGATGTCATCGATCTGAAAGGAAACCCAAAGCAGGAGGTGGTCAGAGAGAGCGGCTTGAGCACGCCCTCTGCAAGGAACGCGGCTTGAGCACGTCCTCCGCAAGGCACGTCAGCCCCGGCTCGCGGCGTTGGCCTCTGGCACCCGCACCCACGTGGAGGCAAGCATGGCAAGAAAGCACCCGGGCGGGGACTCTGCTACGCATGAGAGTCCCACAGCGGCGTCAGAGCCCAGCGGGATCTCTAGAAGAGTGACAGGAGGGATCCGGCATGGCTGCTCTACGGCTAGAGCTCAGGGGGATGCCCAGGGAAGCCCCCTCCAGCCCCGAGGCAAGGGGGGGGGCGATTGCT
>NW_009707139.1:0-938 GCF_000703405.1 Apaloderma vittatum | reverse complement strand
TGGCCAGCACCACCCACCGCCCGTCACTGCGGCCAGCCGGGGCCTCCGTCCCTGCGGGAAGCAAGAGGACAACAGTGCAGTGTCAGAACCTCGCTCCTTTTCACTCGATCCCTGAAAACGCTTTCCCTGTCCAGGTCTACTTTGCCCAAATTACCACGAGACTATCGATGAGACGGAGAGAAATAATAGTATTTTGCATATAGAGTGACAAAGTGTTAAAGTAAACCCCAAGCTCCGTCCTTGGTAGAGACAGAGTCTGGATAAAGCAGATACCCAAATATCCCAGATACTCAAAAATGCTTTGGTGTAGTTGTGACTGGGCTTTGCTCATTCACAAACATTTTGGTATAGCTTTAACTTGATCTGTTTGTTACCACAGATGGATTTTTCTTTTCACTGGTCTCACTGGTCTGAAAGAACAGGTAATGTACAAAAACCATTGAAATCCTCTCACAGTAAGTACAGAATTATAGCTAAATAATGTCCATGCATTTCTTTTTTCTAATTTCCCTAAAGAACTAATGCACGATTAATAGTGAGACAGTGAGATCCCTTTCTTTTTCACTGCATCTAAGTTCATCCTTTCACTAATATTTCGTGGCATTCCTAAATGACGCAGCGCTGGAGCTCGGCACACAAACCCTCTGCCAAGTTACACGGCTGTAACCAAAGGTAATTCTAGAGCAGTTTGTAGAGCTTACCTGATGGTACCTTGGTCCACTGTACGGTTGGACGGGGGTTGCCAGTAGCTTCGCAAGGAATGAACGCGTCCGAGTCAGCCAGCACGGTGAAGGCGGCTGACTTCCCTCCAGTTATTCTGGGCTTTGTAAAATGATTTCTGCTTAAAGCCCCCGGGCCCGTGGGACTGGCGCTGGTGGTGCTTTCGGGATCTTGCCTCTCTCCAGACCAGCCCACAACCGAGCCGCCCTGGTCCCCCC
>NW_009707138.1:0-1049 GCF_000703405.1 Apaloderma vittatum | reverse complement strand
CCACCACGAGCTCTGTGGGGCCACCGGGGATGGGGACGGGCAGGAGCGAGGCCCCACAAGCTGGGGAGTGGTCAGACATCCCCCGTCAGCCCTGACCCCGAGAGGATCCTGGCACAGCCCTGTGCCGGGAGGAGGCGGCGATGGATGGACCCTCTCCCTGGAGCGGCTATGTGTCCCTGTCCCCAGTGTGTCCGTCTGTCCCCGTCCCCAGTGCAGAGCTGTGTCAATGTCCCTAGCGCAGCTGTGTGCCCCTCTCCTCTGTGCCACCGCGTGTCCCTGTCCCCAGCGCAGCCCAGTGGTGCAGCCACGTGTCCCCATCCCTAGCGCAGCAACGTGTCCCCGTTCCCAGCACAACCCGCTCTCTCCCATTCCCAGCACAGCCACGTGTCCTCATCCCTGGTGCAGCCCAGTGTCCCGTCCCCATTGCATCTGCATGTCCCATCCCTGGTGCACCCACGTGTCCCCTCCCTGTTGCACCCACATATCCCATCCCTGGAGTATCTACATGTCCTGTGCTCAGAGCATTTGCACTTCTCATCCTTGGAATATCCACATGTCCCATTTCTGGAGTGTCTACACATCCCATCCTTGGAGTATCCACATGTCCCATCCTTGGAGCATTTGCATGTCCCATCCCTGGAGCATCTACGTGTCCTATCCCTGGTATATCCGCACGTCCCCGCGGGGCCGCGGTGCCGAGCTCTCCCCACCACCGTGCCAGGCAGGTTTTCCCCGTGCGGTTGACTGACAGCCGGGCGCAGATAGGCGAAGAGATTACGCAGGGCTAATTAAAAAGCCCCATTTAAAAAAAAAAACTTCAACACGCCGAGCCGACACCTCCATTCGTTACGTCGCAAGAGGTCGAGTCCCGACAGTAATTCCTGCTCCCCGGTAAGAAACGTTCCCTCGGGGCACGTCACGACCTGGCACGCACCGCGGGCAGGGGAAGCCCCGTCAGTCGCGATAATCCCGGTAGATATCTCTGCCAGGCAGGCGAGTGCCCTGCCTTCAGTTTGTCCCTCAGGGACCGAGCAAACAGCCCCGTGCCA
>NW_009707137.1:1833-2100 GCF_000703405.1 Apaloderma vittatum | reverse complement strand
GAGGGGTGTGTGGGGCGTGGGTCTCAGCTCATTTCTGAGGGCATCGCTGCGTGTCCAGGGTACCCTGTCCTAAGGAACAAGATTGAGTTCAAGCGGCCGGGTCGAGAAGCCAACAAGGACACGTGGAACAAGTTTGTGATGGCTGTCAAGGTGAGCCGGGCACCCCACGGGGCAGGGGGACAGCCTGCAGGGTGTTCATCCTCTCACACTGGCAATAAAACGGGTGAGAGGCGTTGACCCAGGGTGGTTTTAGTGCAGCCCCGCTGT
>NW_009707137.1:1549-1753 GCF_000703405.1 Apaloderma vittatum | reverse complement strand
GGGGGTGCCCTTGGGTGAGGGGGGGCTGCCTCTTACCACTGCCAAGGCCTCTTTCACTCCACAGACGTCCCACAGCCCCGCATGCCAGGATGTGCTCAAGTTCCTCAGCCAGTGGTGCGGGGGCCTCCCGAGCACCAGCTTCTCCTTCCAGTGAGCTGGACCACGGCCGCTCAGCCCTGTTCCTCAACACCCTCCACTTCCAGC
>NW_009707137.1:1099-1399 GCF_000703405.1 Apaloderma vittatum | reverse complement strand
TGGGCTCCTGGCACTGGGACCACGCACCTGGCCCCATCCTCACGCCTGGTGGGGGGCCCCAAGCACAGTGATGGGCTCACACGCGGCATCAGCCCTGGGGAAGCACTTGCAGCAGCCAGCGTGAAAATGAGAAGTTTATTTACGCGGGCAAAAAACAGAGGCCCACAACAAAGTGGTTCGTCGCCTTCTGCTTCTTGGCCTGCCCAAGCCAAGGCACAGCAAGCGGCGCCTGTCTGCTCTGCAGCAGGTCCCCAGGCCCCAGCCCCTCTGCCTGGCCCCGCGCACGCGGCACCGAAAAGG
>NW_009707137.1:437-866 GCF_000703405.1 Apaloderma vittatum | reverse complement strand
GTACTGGCCCCACCACCACCACAGCCCACTCTACCCCTGGGGCAAGCGCAGATAGAATCCCCTCACATAGCGACCCCTCCAAAAGCTGCTCCTGCGGCACCACCTGGGAGTGAAAGAGCACATCAGTGCAGGACCATGCTGGCCCCTCTGGAGCCTGTGCTTGGGAAGAGGTGTTTCACGGGGCCAGCTTGGGCAAGGGGGGTCCCGACAGTGGAGCCTACCCCTCCCCTTCTGCAAGCACATCCCACGCACCTCGCTGGCCTCTGCAGCTAGGCATAAAGCTCGTCCGGCCCTGCCAGGAGCTGCTGCTGCACCTCACGTGGTGGCCTGCCCTTCACTATGCTTGGCCCAGCCAGCTAGAGAAGAAAGAAAAAAAAAAAAAGGGTAAAAGGGAAAAAAAAAAAGCCAAACGGGGAGAGTTGAAGGGAT
>NW_009707137.1:0-330 GCF_000703405.1 Apaloderma vittatum | reverse complement strand
CAGCTATGCAAGGAGTGCTAGTGTCACCAAGCCTGGCAGGAAGAGGGTCAAACTTGATCCCCACACCTCCCCCAATTGCTGAGCACCCTGCTTGTATGGGAACAAGGGCCTAGCAGAATCCAGCACCTTCAAAATGCAGCAAAAAGGCGCTGGTGCACAGAGACAGGGACACACGTGCAGGTTGCTGGGACGTACCTCCTCCTTGGCGTGGGCACGTGCGCAGGGCCCAATGCCCCGCAAGATCAAGGCCATCAAACAGCACTTGCCAGAGAGCACGGCCTCTGTGACCACCAGCAGCATGGCGGGGATCCAGAGCGCCAGGGCTGTGTC
>NW_009707136.1:0-32711 GCF_000703405.1 Apaloderma vittatum | reverse complement strand
CTTCTCTCCTTTTCTTTTCTCTTCTCTTTTTTCTTATTTTTTGTTTGGTATCAGTCCTGTATTTAAAATTATTTTGTGCTAGGTGGGGACAGAAAACTAGACAACAGATAGCCAAACATCAAGTACTCAGCAGATACAAACTCCTCAGACTTTTGCTGTGATGGTATCAATTAGGAAAACTCTTTTATGTACCCGAACCCAAGCTGCTAGATCCCGTCTTAGGGAGCTATTCAGGGCAGCAAGGCTTCAATATTCATATGGAAGAAGCCTTTGAAGACACGTGGGTTTCAAAGCACTTGCCCTTATTTAGGAAGACATCCCAAAGAATACAAGTGACATTTCTCTCTCTCCCAGCACATAAGCTTTCTTGCAGTCTCA
This sequence comes from Apaloderma vittatum, assembly GCF_000703405.1. Lineage (NCBI taxonomy): Eukaryota > Metazoa > Chordata > Aves > Trogoniformes > Trogonidae > Apaloderma > Apaloderma vittatum. Next base: position 32,333 of record NW_009707136.1, on the reverse strand, counting down.
GAACGGAGTGCCTTTGCTGTGTAGATTCAGGGTGTCACCTGTGAAAGGAGTAATTAACAACATCTCCATTCAGAAAATGGATCTTCCAGTCTTACTGCAGGGTGGAAGCAGCAATGAAGAAATTCTCCCTGGCTATGTTGCATGTAACCCAAAATCATTCAGTACCAAACCTTTTGTTCTTGGAGCAATTCATAAAGAAGCAAGCAAAGATAGATTTCTTATGAAAATCTACACTCCTTGTCACCATAATGCAGTTACAGCAGAACAAAAAAAGTACTATATTAGTATTATTATTAATTATTAAACCAAGGAAAGTCTTACCTGGGAATGAGAGTTTGGGGCAATACCACTATCCTTAACTATCCATGCACCAGGTTACACCTCATGAGACAAAAGAGAAAAGCTGTATTTACAGGAATTACTCTGTGCTTTTTGAGAAATGAAATAGCAACAGTTTGGGCAGGAAAGTCTATCCATTCTGTAAGAATACACTTAAACCCAAGAACCTAAAAAAGAAGTATTCATTTCTTTTCTGGATGCTGGCCAACTAAATGAAGAAAATCAAACTGTAAACTCCATGAACTTTTTATGATGCTGATACTTGTTTATTTACAACAAAATGGAGAAAAAAGAGTCAGGAGCACCTATCTTGTAACATGAACTTTAAAGTGTAAGAGAAATACCAAGCTAAGAAGCAGCCAGGCCCAGGAATCCAAAACAAAGTTTGTTCAAAACGTGAGCAGAGGCACAGCTGTCACAATGCTGACTTAGCATTCTTTGTATTTCAAAGGAAAGTCAAGTCCATCTGTACTTCCATATCCAAGTAAATTGATACCTTAGCCTTAGCTGCAGACACTGCACTCATTCACACTCCTTCATCAGGGAAACAACCAGAATGTCAGTTGTCCTTGGACACACACACAAAAAAACCCCAAACGAAACAACATGTGAGTAATTGCACAGTGATATCATATTTCTGCCTTTCATATAGGAGCCAAATTGCAGTTATAAGTTGTCATAATTTCAGTTACGTTTTGGAAAAGTGATTTCCAAGCAAAGTTTATGGACCACTGGTCATCTATAACAATCCTCAGAACCACTGATGCTCTGGGCTCCTGGCAGGCAAATTCTGAAGGTTGACAATAGTTCATTACTTTAACTTTTTTAATTATTAATGACTTGGAATAATTTTTCTCTCAACTGTTTTTTAGAAAACCAGATTCTTTCAGCAGTCATTTAGGCATTACACTCTGTTTGGTCTAAAGCATGTAGTTTAAGAAGCGTGGGTTTTTTGTCTTTACTATGCAATTGGCTGTTGCAAATTGCTTGCAGGAAATTCAGAAATAAGATGAGTTTTTCAAGGGCGACTTGTTCTTTACCTGGAGAAAAGTGGGTTTATTTTGCACTGTCTTCATAATTTCTTTTAAGAAAAATAAGTGAAAGTTTACATAGAGTACTTAAAAAATGTTAATGTGCTGATGGATCAGTAAATATGAAAGCTGAAATCAAATGAGAATTTGGACAATTCACTCCTTGTGACCGGAAAGAGAACCTTCTCTTTGAATACCTGCCTTTTTCAAGTTGGAGGGCAGTGGGGTTATTTGCTAAAGGTCTGCCAGCACATGAAGGAAGACAGGTGTTTCCACATCGGGCCAGCCTAACAGTGGCAGGAAGGATGGAACCACGCTACATTTACTTTATCTTAGTTCACCAAAATAAGGTTTCAGCTGTGGTTTTAAAAAAGCAGAAAACATGAACGGCTGACAGCAGCAGCTGGGGAGAACCAGAGAAGAGGGCAGCCTGCCTTGAGACCGACGGAGGAGGGCTGCATGGGTTTGACCTATGAAATGGTGACTGGGATGGATTCCTGCGGGCTCCTGGCTGGCAGAAAGGTTTGTGCTGTTTGTGAAAGCTGGAACAAAACCTCAAATAAGGGGCCACTGTGGTACACCATGAGGAAAAAGCCAAGCTTCTTTACTGCTGACCTTGTCCTAACTTTAGTTCATCATCACCATAATCTTGGTGCGCGAGAGAGCATTTCTCCTACAACCTCCCGTTCTTGTTCCCGCTTGCTGTTTTCGGTGTCTTGCTGACAACGCTGAGCTTGGTTAAGTAGCATGACCCTGCGATAAAGCTCAGGTACAGCTATGTTCTCAGCAAGTTAGACCAAATGGCAGCTAAAACTCTGGCAACTCCCTGCAGCCTGCCTGCAGGAGGACTCTGACTTTTCCTGCCTTTGGTGGATCAAAATCAGTGGGAGGCAATTATTGTTATTTTTAGCAGAAAGCAGAGTGCAGGAGCCATAAACTGGCTGGAAAGGTCTGAAATGTGGAAAATCTGAAATTACACAAACGCTTGTTTTCAGTCCTCATTTATTATCGTAAAGCAGCAAAATCTGATTCTCTTCCTATCACTGATGGTTTCTTACTGACTACTCTGCCACATTTCTCTTGGTACTTCTCACCACAAGTGTTCTTGATCCAAGGTTTGTATCTGTGATTCAGACAGTAAGAAAGGAATTCAGGTATTTTAAATACTGTATTAGTTTGAACTGAATGTGGGTTTTGAGCACTTTTGGACTGTTTGTAAACAAAACAATAAAGAAGTAAAAAAATAAAAACAATAATCCACTTTTAAATTAAGATTTCTGCATCAAGGTGATTGAATCTCTTCCATTCCACTCCCCCATGTCACCATGTGTTTTTACTCTAGTATTTGTATGACCATTTTGAGAATAAGTTCCTTATTATTTTGCTTTGTGGAAAACTATACGCCAGCTTTAAAGTTTTACAGTAAATTTTTATTTATGACTCATTTGTACCAAAACCAGACACTTTTGGAACTGAATGCTGCCAAGACAGGACATCTAAGGAAAACAAAACTGAAAAATTAACACCAAATCTTTTTTAAGTTCCTTACAATGAGTTGACAGCAGAAAATCCCCTGCCTCTCACGATATTTAGGATTTCATATTTTGTCATGTATTCACCTAACTGTAATGAAGCAGTCAGAAGTGATAATTTCTATTTACGTAGCACGTCTACACTTCTGCAACAGTTAAAGCATTATTATACTTGCTATTTTAAAGCAGGTGATGCCCAGCAAATTCTTGGAGCAGTCACCCTTTGGCCACACATACACATGTGCTGATGTGTGACAAAGGTTTTCTCAAAGGCAGCTTGTAATCTCTGCTCCAGCCATACCTAATGCTGGTCTAAGTTGCTCTGTCTCTTTCTGTCTTGCCATCATGAGTATATGATCGGAGTAAGTGATGTCAAAACCCCAGTGCTGATGTTAATAAAGACTAGAAAGTCTTATGGCTTTTTGAAGAGGAAAAATCGCATAACACAATATTTATGAGACAAAGTACAGACTCTCTTGAGCATTCAGTTCCTCTTTGGTAATAAGATGCTTCTGGATTTAGTGTGAATTAATCTAAAAAAAAGCTACATACGTAGAAAAATAGGAGTCTTTCCTATTTTTGAACTTAAGACAGGATTGAGATGAAAAAGAAAACCATAACATCTTACAGTATAACACAAAAAGAACAAAATACATTATATCTTCATTAAGCCAGTCTTAGCAGCTTAACACAAATATTTCTGACTGACCATAAAGTTTTGTAATATTCCAAAGGGAATGTGACAAAAAACATTGTTTTAAAGTTTCATACAAATCAATTATACCTTCCAAGTACTTTGAAGACTTTCAAAATCAGAAGACTGATTAAAAAATGTCCATTCCGGATTGTTCCATTAAATCTTTCAAACATTCACCTTGTCAGATAAATTGAACTCACTTGCTGAACACAAAATATCTGTACGAATATAAATGAACATTTTTGCATTTCTGGAATTTAAGCTACTGTCCCCCTAGAGCTCAAAGGAATGATGCAGAATCACACTGGCTGTCCTTTTACTAGATTCCTTCTTTGTTTGTTTGTGTGTTCTATTTTTAGGGAAACACTAACTTTTAGTTTCTCTGTCGTTTTGAGTTGGAGAAAACCTGCTGCTGTATGGGACATACATCAACACTTTTGTGTTTTATTATTTGGTACTATCTTTTTTTCTCATCAGGAATCCAAGTCACTAACCATGCTAGATGGAAAAACATAAGGTAACTGAAGGCTGCAACTGACTTTTGACTCTGAGGAAACGCAATTGTTACTCATTTCTTCAAATGTCTGCCTATATATTTGGGGATGGCCAAGATACACAATTTATACCATTCAGGCATTCTCCAGGCATTTTAAGTGAGATGCAATTTTCTTTAATCCTAGATTTACCCATTTTTTCCACTTTACCAGCCAAAAAAACATGTTTAGAGGATGCGTTATAGGTGCCTGTGGCAACTGAGTATGTTTATCAGGGCATATGTTGTTGCACCTTTTTATTGCTCTGTCAGAAAACTATTTCCTTTTATTACAATTGGAGTTTTCAGTTTTCTTTCAAGAAACCCCTCCAATATTCAGAGGGCCTTTTGGTGTGTGCTTCTAATGCCAAAAACTAAAGTTTTACCAGGCTTCTTCTCAACATCTAATTTATATGCACCACTGCCTATTTTTATTAGGTGTTATTTGGTATCTTTTCCACACTATCCCTCCCCACACAAGAAGAATGAGTCAACCCTTTTCTCTTAGTCTCTGCTGCTTATACTTATTAAAATTTCAAGCCAAATCTGGGCTTTGCAACTATCATGCGTTTTTTCCCATAAACATGCAAGCTGTAAATTGTCAGTTTTAAAGCTACCTGCACAACATAGAATGGTAGAATGGTTTGAGTTGGAAGGGACCTTAAAGATCACCTAGTTCCAACCTCCTGTCATGGGCAGGGACACCTCCCACTAGACCAGGTTCCTCAAAGCCCCATTCAGCCTGGCCTTGGACACTTCCAGGGAGGGGGCATCCACAACTTCCCTGGGCAACACGTTCCAGTGCTTCACCACCCTCACAGAAAAGAATTTCTTCCTAATATCTAATGTAAATTTACCTTCTTTCAGTTTAAAACTGTTAGGCTTTGTCCTATCACTACACTCTCTGATAAAGAGTCCGTCTCCTTTTTTCCTGTAGGCCCCCTTCAGGTACTGGAAGGCTTCTGTCTCCCCAGAGCCTTCTCTTCTCCAGGCTGAACTGACCCAATTCTCTCACTCACGCCCTTTCAACCACTATAAGGTCTCCCTGGAGCCTTCTCTTCTCCAGGCTGAACAACCCCAACTCTCTCAGCCTGTCCTCATAGAAGAGGTGCTCCAGCCCTTTGATCATTTTTGTGGCCTATCTCTGGACCCTGTCCAAGAAGTCTATGTTCCTCTTGTCTTGAGGGTTTCAGAGCTGGACGCAGTACTCTAGGTGAGGTCTCACCAGAGCAGAGCAGAGAGGCAGAATCACCTCTCTTGACCTGCTGGCCACGTTTTTCTTGATGCAGTCCAGGTTGTCATTTCCTTTCTGGGCTGTGAGCAGTCATTGCTGGGTTATATTCAGTTTTTAAGCAACAAACCCCCAAATCTTTCTCCTCAGGGCTTCTCTGAATCCATCCATCATCCAGCCTGTATTTGTGCTTGGGATTGCCCTGACCCATGTGCAGGACCTTGCACTTGGCCTCATTGAACTTCATGAAGTTTACATTCTGAGCTTTCTCTGGAATACTGCCATTTGTGTTTTGATTTTTCAGTTATGCTGTGTATTTCCATAAGCAGCCTCCACTACTTTATCTTTCCTGAACAGTGGTGAAGGGCAGACACTACTTTCATGATTGCTGCACACAGTGCTCTGATGCTTTTAAGCTGGAGGGAGCTCAACATAAGAATGTTGTCGCAGAAATGGCCATGGAAATCCCTGCTGTGGGCTACTGCGCAGGTCCTGTGCCCCTCCCACTCTGGCATGTTATGGTGCCAAGCTGGGTGCTACCAGGGACACCATCCTCACTTGGCACAAGGAAAAAATGGGCTAGCAAAGATTTTACTGAAGGTGGTAAAACTCTGCTGGGGCTGGATCTCACTGTGGAGGAGAGAGATGATAGAGGAGGCCCATTACTCTTCTTGGACTTCTTGATGAAACCCTCAGGTCCAATTTTCTAGCTTGAGACTTTCCTCCACACTATGAACATGCCTGGTCATCACTGGACTCTGTACTGACCAGCATCTTTCTCGCTGGACCTGATCCTGAACTGAAAACTCAGCCTGACCTCAAACCTATCTCATCACTACAGACTTGCCTGGTCATCTGGACTCTTGGTCGGACTTGGCTCCTGTCACTGGGCCCTCTCTGCACACCTCGCCCTGAGGGCCATGGGATTGTGTCTGTGCTGGCCAGCTCTGTCTTGCCACCAGCATCATCTCCTGCCCCACCCTCCCTCAGGGAAAGGGAACCTGCCCTTGCTGCTCCCTGACAAAGTCTTCCCCCCCGATCTAAACATGAAACACTGAAGCTCCTCAAAAACAGTATTTTAAAAAAAATACAGAAAAAATGCAGCTGTCTTTTCTCCTTAACTTTCTCAAGAAGACATTTTGAATGAAAGTTCAGAAACAAATCATCTCAAGAAACGAACCTGGTCTGAAACATTTTACCCCAATGGTTGAAATATGGCAGGTCTAAAAATCTAGGTGGCTCTGAAATTTTTATCAATGCTTCTGTGTCATTGTGCAAGAAATAGATGCAGGAAATGAGAAGAAGCATGGAAAGAGGGGACTGGACAACTCAGCAAGTCATCGTGATGGACCTAGAGGAAGCAAAAATAGCTCCAGTCATTTCTGTGAAAGAAACATGAGCTGAAAATTGTCTGAAGCTGCTGCATCCAGCTCAGACCCACCATCATGGTGTAAGACATCAGGCAGGAATTTCAGGTGGCATCTTGACCAGTCACACTCAGAGCTACGTACTTCTGGGAAATCCAAATGAAAGCTCTGCTTTAGAAAGCTAAATACTATTCCTGTTATTGCCATGGGATTGTTTATGCAAATGAAGGTGATGCAGAATGGGTTTAGAAGGAATGAAAAATGACAGTCTGTAAGTCAAGACACTAATTTGGTAGCAGAATTGTAAAGAACTCTTAAATTATCATAGAATCATGGAAGTGTTAGAGTTGGAAGGCACCTTAAAGATCATCTATTTCCAACCTCCCTGCCATGAGCAGGGACATCTCCCACTAGATCACATTGCTCAGAGCCCCATCCAGCCTGGCCTTAAAAACTTCCAGGGATGGGGCTTCCACCACCTCTCTGGGCAACCTGTGCCAGTGTCTCACCACCCTCATGGTGAAGAACTTCTTTCTAATGTTCAATCTGAACCGATCCCTCTCTAGCTTTAATCCAAAACTAATTCAAAATTAAATTCCTTAACTTTAGCCTTTGTTTAAGCTCATTGGAAAATAAAGCCTTTCTTAACGATTTAATCCTTTGCTTTTCACTGGAAAAGCTTGTGCATATAAACACACAAAAAACATAGAGAAACACTAAGAAATACTAGCACTAGCATTTCTTATATTTGCAGTTCACTTGTAATTGTGTCATCTTGGCAGTAAAATGGAGCTTATAGTGCTTAAAGTTGCCGCAAGTTTCCCACCTCCATGTATCAGAGAACCAAAAACTGGAGACAATCCCATTTACAAAGAGAATTAGAGGTGGCTTCCTGAGAGTAACGATCCAGTAGAAGAGGGAAGGGACAGCAGCCTTAGGGTGTTTTGTGTTTACAAATCTTAACCAAGACGTTCCTGTTTCCTCTCATGCAACTTTACAAAACCGTCTTGAAAACAACAACTAAGCCACAAAATTATTCAGCTACTACTCTTCTCCCACATTACTATGAAGTAATTGAGACCCTGTACACCCTACTGTTTTGGGGGTTGTTTGGATTTGGTTTTTTCAGTTGTATTTTGTTAAAGAATGTTTTTTGGTAAGGCTGATCTAATGTATTTCTGACTTCCCTCTGGGACTTCTGAATGGAAGTGCTAGGGAGGAGACAAGCTTTTATGTGGCTTTCTCCTTTCTTTTTTTTCTTTTTTTTTTTCGTTTTCTTTTTCTTCTTTGCTTATCTAGAATCATCTGATCTTGGCTTGTGCCTAAAGGCAAATAGACAAAAGCTGTGACTGCGGTGTAATGGGTTCAGTGATTTTACAGAAGGTTTCATTGCAGTGTTCCTCCTTGTTCCTAAATCTTGAGTAACAAAAGACCATAAGCCAAAGAAAGAATACACTTAAGAGCAAGGTGAGGAGAAGCCAGGAAATGGTTTGTGATGACAGGAATTAGGCGAACTTAGTTGAAATTAAGGATGGTAATGTGAATTGCTATCCCTCCATGACTTAATGAACTTCAACAAGTATGAATATTTTTAAAGGCCCTTGGGACAGCAGAAAAGAAAATTTCTGATGTCTGAAAACACCAAAGAAGTTTTACTATTTGTTTTTTGTCTTTTTTTTTCATCAAATAACCAGCTGCTATGGTTAAAAACAAATCCTATCATCATCTATTTTGTTAATTCTTTGATTCTGCAGAAAAAGAATCTAACTTGCAGACCAAAACCTTATGCAGGTCACTAAGGTTGCATAAAATACTGTGTAAATATTGTCATAAAACCAATGAAAGCAAAATTATTCTGCCGTAAATAAAATGTGGTTGCCATTTGTTTACAATTTAGTCCAGCTATCAAAACACGCTAAACATTTTGATAAACGGTTCACAGTCATTTTGCAAAGAATGCCGATTAGGGGAGGTACATCCACCTTTTTGCTCTCCTAGTGGCAGCAGCACTGTTGAACCTCAGCTCCCTTGGCCTGGGCAATATAGAATCACAGAACAATAGAATCACAGAATCATAGAATCATAGAATGAGTTGAGCTGGAAGGGTATGTGAGCTGGAAGAGTACTCTGGGTCCAAGCTGCTCAGGCTAATTGTGTGAGTTGATTCCACTGAAGCCCTCCTAATATTTTAAAAGGAATTCAATGAGTCTCCTCTTCTTTTCACAGTGACAACACACCACCTTCTTAGTACACAAATGACTTAAGATCAGCAATTGTAATTTGTCTGGAGGATAAACACAGAAATATTTTGAACTAAAGAGCTGTTGGAAGTGATGCGTAGAGGGGGAGTGTCTGGTTGCCTGTGGAGGCTGAAGGGAGGATTGCTTCAAAGCCAAGTTTCAAATGTCATCTGTTTTCACTATAACACTATGAAACAAAACAAGCCTTGGTAAAATTCTCATTGAAGTGGGAGAGAATTTAATTGTTTGGCTTTTTTTCCACTGTCATCTCTCCTCTAATTCAGAAAGATGTGTGAAGGAATTTTGTTTTCTTATGTCTTGGACATAAAGAATGTGCACTGCTCAGGAATGGAAGAAGTGTTGCAAATTGGAACTAACAATGTAAACAATGTTGGAAAGTTAGGAGTGTGTATGTGAGAACATGTGCATCCGGACACATTTTTTTGTGAAGTGAGTTTATTTAATTAAAACTTCCAAAATCTAAGGGTAGAGACTGTCAATAGCCAAGTTAACCATCAATGAATCCTTTTTTTTCTCACCATTTCACTGTGTTTTCACATGAAGGCCAAAGAAAAAGAGACCAAGCAAAACTATTAAGTGAAGACTAGTGCTAAAGCGCATCTGCTATGCAAACCTAAAATCAGAAGTGCCATCCATCTTCTAGCAAAGTATGAAGTGCACGTGTTATTGGAAGAAGGACATAAACTGCATCGGCGGACAACTGCTTGCAAGTGGCAGATGCAAACCCTGGAAGGGATGAGCAAAATGACTGCTGATCCTAAGTTTCTCTCTTACAGCAGGGTGATAGGCTTGGCAGGTGATTCCCATGGGATAAGGAATCTCACTCAATAAGGATGCATACTGAAAAACATCCGACATATAGGGCATTCAAAGTTGCACAGCTAGTACCTGAAGGGATTGTGTGACTATGGCTTTATTGTGTATTCAGTGCATGAATAAAATTGTAGTTTAGATGCCTGGAAGAGACGTACTAAAAGCTAATAACAAAAAAACCTCTAACATAACCTCTTTTAAAAAAAAGAAAAAAGCAAGCCCTCTTGGGGGGAAGGTGGAGCTCATGGCTCCTGAAATCAGGTTATTGTGTCAGCAGAGCCCCACCATAAACCACCATGTCAAACACCCGCTACTGGCAGCGTGTCCACCACTTACCACAGTGCCCTAGTGAAGGCATCTCATGAAAGAATCCCACGTCAAATCCTTGGGCAAGAGTGAGCAATTGAGTCCCCGGGAGAGGTGCAATTAGCAGCACAGGGCACAGCAGCCAGCTGAGGCCTGGCAACGGGTAGCTGTGCTTTGTGCTGCTGGTGGCCGAGGGTCATTGTAACGCCTGGAAATCCTGTGGAGGGCAACAGCATCTAATGGAAAAAATGGATGGGTGCCCAGGAGAGGCAGGTCCCAGAAAAAACAGCTACTGCAGCGTGTGCTGATATGTATGATGATATCGACATAATGATTGAAATGGAAAAAAATGTCCAGAACAGGAGAAAGACAAGTTTGGTTATGCAACCCACTCTGTTTATACAGCAGAAGGAAACTTTGTACTCCCACCTGATTTTCTGAGGACTGCCTTACACAATGTCAGCACAGCACGGCTCACTTGTGAGCACAATACAAATAATTCCCAAAGAGAACTGTCCTATTGTTCCTGTCCTCTCTGCCAGAGCTTCAGTCGCCACAAAAGCATGGCATCTCTCTTCATCCAAGCAGGTCAAAGCATTTTGAAATGTTTTCTGGTAACTGTATACTTACAGCAAGTAGTTCAGGGAAATGAACACAATTCTGTTTCCTAGGGAGGTTGAGCATGTGCCTGACTGGATCTGATTTCTAATATGCAAGCTCTACGTGTATCTTTCCTATAGCAGAGCTACAGACCACAGCCTCATGTTCATCAAACTCTGACGGAGACAATTGAAACCCTCCTTAGTGAACCTCAGATTCTAGTTTCTGAGCAGACTGGTTGCCACTGGTTGCCATCTCCCTGGCAGTGTATCGATGTTGTGCTGTTCTGCTGATTTACACATTGCCTGAATAAAAAAAAATCCAGGAGATAACCCTAGAATTGAGTTAGGGCTTTAACTAGTGCGAGTATAGGTTGAGGACTGAGCTGTTGGAGAGCAGCGTAGGGGAAAGGGACATGGGGGTTCTGGTGGACAGCAGGATGACCATGAGCCAGCAATGTGCCCTCGTGGCCAAGAGGGCCAATGGCATCCTGGGGTGTATTAGAAGGGAAGTGGCTAGTAGGTCGAGAGAGGTCCTCCTCTTCCTCTGCTCTGCCCTGGTGAGGCCACATCTGGAGTATTGTGTCCAGTTCTGGGCGCCTCAGCTCAAGAGGGACAGGGAACTGCTGGAAAGAGTCCAGTGCAGAGCCACAGAGATGATGAAGGGAGTGGAACATCTCCCTTATGAGGAAAGGCTGAAGGAGCTGGGTCTCTTTAGCGTGGAAGAGACTGAGGGGTGACCTCATTAATGTTTATCAATATGTAAAGGGTGAGCGTCAGGAGGATGGAACCAGGCTCTTCTCAGTGATGTCCAATGACAGGACAAGGGGCAATGGGCACAAGCTGGAGCATAGGAGGTTCCACAAAAACAGGAGGAAAAACTGTTTCCCTGTGAGGGTGCCAGAGCACTGGCACAGGCTGCCCAGGGAGGTTGTGGAATCTCCTTCTCTGGAGACTTTCAAAACCCGCCTGGACGCGTTCCTGTGCGACCTACTGTAGGTGATCCTGCTCTGGCAGGGCGGCTGGACTAGATGATCTTTCAAGGTCCCTTCCAACCCCTGACATTCTGTGAACTAAAACGTTCTGGCTGACGAGGGCACCTTCCCTTGCAGGAAAAGCATAACTGGGTACTTCACAACGCCTCTTTCTGGCATTGATTGCTCAGTGTGCAAGAAGGCTTCAGTCAGTGATGTGTCATTTCTTCAGTTCAAATGCTATTACATTATCTCTCCATTTTACCCAGTTACTTATTTTCATCAGACACAGAGGGACACTGATCTTTGAGATGTCTTTCTCTCTCTGCCACCAAAAAGTGACTGAAACTAACCAATATGTTTTGAAAGTTGAGGAAAACTAAGGACAGACACAGGTGTAAAGTGGTGATGTTTCCATAGTAAATCAGACTGAAGCACTTTCCATAATTAAAATATTATGCAGAAGCTATCATAGAGTCAGTCATCTTATACAATGGAAGAGCTCAAAAAGAGAGGCTTGCATGGTTTTAAACTATGATAACAGGCAAACTAACAATGTTTGAAGAGCAAGGATGCTGGGAGGCCAGAAGAACAATGAAGCCTACTGTTGGCAATAGAAGAGGAGGCAGATGCAAAAGCCAAGTCGGAGGCAAAGAGAAGTTACAGCAAGAAAAATACTAATAATCACCCCCTGCCCGTGATATTTTAAGTGCATTCACCTGCTTTGAAATTGTCTTCTCGATAGATGCTTTTGTGCAGGGAAGTGAGCTTTTCCATCAGTTCCCTAAACCACACTGAACACATAATAAAGCACTATGAACCATTTTTCACCAAATTCATTTTTTAAAAAATACTGGCTGCCGCCTACTTCACCCTTTGCTTTTGACAATGCCAGGCACCACGCTGGGCAAACAAGACAATGTTGTTCAAGGTTTCTTGGAAAAAAAATGTTATTATTTGGCAATTGCCTAAAAGTACTGCACTGAGGTGAAAGCAACTAATGAAAACAACTCCTCGTTTTCTCTGTTCATGCCCCTCCCTATTTCTACTTTATTTTAAAAGTAGATGAACTGGATCCAGAAGATCAAAAGATCATCTCAACATGCAAAAGTATTTCTTTTTAAAGAGCAGTATAGAGAAAACAACACTGTGAGACATACACTGCAAACAGTTGAGTTCTCACTGGGGAAAGATTCCCCACGTCCCTGAAAAATGGTGCACACTGCTACAAGAAATCACAGAAGGATTACGGAATCTGCTGAACATTACCAATCATTTGTTTGAAAGCAAAAAGGATAATCACAATTCTTAGGAGAGTTATTTAAAATGGGCCTTATAAGTTTTTTCCACTGTCCAATTCTTCACAGCAGGGTAATTTAAGTGTACTCAAGTCCTCACCACTACAAGTGACATAAAGGATAAGGTGTATTAAACAGCTGAAGGCAATCACCTATAAAAAGAACTGTTCACACAAATGTGAAAAATTACTCCCAGATTCCCTTTCTTCTGGCCTGTCCTTTTTAGCACTCAGATGCCTGCCCATTCCAGTAGAATCATAGAATGATTTGGGTTGGAAGGGACCTTTAAAGGTCACCTACTCCAACTCCCCTGGAGTGAGCAGGGACATCTTTAGCTAGATCAGGTTACTCAGAGCCCCATCATGCCTGACCTTGAATGCCACTAGGGATGGAGGACTGGCATCCACTTTACTGGCATCCACTTCTGGTTCCATGGATCAGGACAGAAGGTGATGGTGAAGAACAAAAATGGGTTTCTAGCTTACAGGGAACAGCGTGACCTCAAACAGAGCAGACAGGTTTCATGTACAAGCTCATGTACTAGATCATATAAGAGTTTGGTAAACAAAGAGTATATTACCAAAATCAGAGAATACATTTATTTACCATTTCATTCCTTCAGGGAGAGGGCACCAGTTATGAAGCCTGCAGCAAAAAAATCAACTCTCTGCAAAGTAAATGAATGTTCAGAATTTTTCCTTTCTACCCATTTACCTGAAAATGGGAAACACACTGAGAAAATAATCCACTTCTTTAAGGTCAAGACATTGACTTGATCAACTTTTTTAAAAAAAAGACAAATAAAACTAAGTGTTTCATGCTACATCTGTCCTCATCCAATCACCTGCATTTTAATTTATAGCCACTTAAACTTTTCTTGTCAAAGTATGTAGAGACACATCATATGCTAAGCTTGTTTTTGTCACTCATTTTCTGTATGGCATGGGGTATGTTACTTTAATCTTAATTTTCCTCATAATGAACTAGCCCAAGAAACTCCCTTAAAACATGCCGTATTAGGGAAGTTAGGGAATCAAACATAAAGCAGGAATATCCAGAGCTTCCCGAATTAACACAAACGTTTTTTTGGAAGCACTAACAAACTTGTAATACAGCACTCAACATCAATCTCTGCTCACAGCTGGAGTAAAATCTTGGTGGCGGGAAAAGGGACTGCTGGAGCCTGGTGGTACTTCTCATGTCTTCTCCTAAAGTATTTGCTACAGAACTGCAAGACTAAGCAAGCCACGGGCCCCAGCTAACGCGGCAGCTCTTGTTTTGCCTGTCAAGTGGACTGAACGGAGATGCCATCGCATGAAGCATCAGGAGAATAAAGCTCTGGACATCACTGCAGGGATCTGACCCGCAGATGTCTTGGAGAACAAGTTGCCAAATTTTCTGAAGAATAAGAAAATACGTCTGCTGTTTTGCAGACAAATCCATTTTAACGCTGTAACCTTGTACCAGCTTTTCAGAGATAAAATCAGATTCCCAGAAAGCTTAAAACCGCAAGTTCATCAGTTTCTTCATTCAATAAGCTCATTCAGTTTCTTGCTACATAACGTTATGGAAAGTTGAAAGTGCTGATCTTAGTGATACTCTCTTTTTCCAAGTACAGGCTATAGCTTCTTAGGAGTTTTTTCACAGAATGTCAAACTATACACTTACTCACTGGTGCAAATAACATGCGCTGGAAAAATAAAATGAGAGAGGAAGAGACTCAGCTTGGAAAAAGAACCATCAATTTTCTTTTCAAATGTAGCTGAACAGGAGAGTTGAGAGTTGATTAATGATTGAGAGTGCAAAACCAGGGCTTTGGTATAAAGTTATTATCATGTCCAGATGTTGTTTCTGCCTTTGACAGTTGTTTGAGGTTTCACTTACATAAATACAAATATGCATCTAGTCTTAAGGACTTACACGCCTTTAAAATGTCTGCAACATCTCTATGAGATTGACCTCTATATATTCTGCGCTCCAGTTCACCTGCAAAATGAGGAAGATGGTGATGGAGTAAAAAGAAAAAATTTTACACACTGCAAACATAATTTACTAATAGTACATAATTAGTACATAATTAATATTAGCAGATGCATTCAAGAGTTACTCCATGAACAAGCTGTTCTCTTGTGTCTCCAAACTGGAATATTGCACCAGACGATAATTTTAAATCCATGCATAATTGAGGTGTATTAAACATGTATGACTGACACCTCTTAATTTATACTGCACCTTTTAGAAGTTCTCTCTTTACTGTTGGAAGCTTTTATTAAAGAAAAAAAGCCACTTAAAAATGGACTTCTTCCCTTGAAAGTATTACGTATATCTGGTTACTGTGCAGCCAAGTTGAAATACTCCCTCCGTTTTCTATTCCAAAACAGATGGGAAATAATGAGCAAGTTGGAATATCGTCTGCTTATAGTATTTAGCTTGCGGTTATGGACTTTCCAACTTTCTGGGTTAGCACCATCTCACTAGAAAACTGCTGTAGATCAAGAAGGACTAGCACAGCTGACATAATTCAGTCCCAAACCAACCTTCCCATACTTAATAGGTTCTTGTGTCAGCATGTGTCCTGAGCTGAAACACTCAGGGTGAATTTGGCTACAGCTGTAGAGCGCAGGGATGTGTTTAGCAGATGAGACTGGAAGGCACAGAGGAGCTTAATGTGGTCAGAGGTTCTGAGGGACGTGGAAGCGCTATGGCTGCTGATGCACTGAAGGTAAAGGAGGAAGGTTTTAATCTTTTTTTTATCCTAGTTCCTCACTTGGAACTAAGCACTTGAATTTTTACTGTGCTCAGGCACTCGGATTTCTACCGTGCAGTGTGCCGCCGCCCTAGTGGGAGAGGAGAAAAAGTAGCAAGATTGGTATTAACGTTTCTGCAAGCCTAACAAGATTCCACAATTCCGAAGTAAACAGCTACCCTGACAAAAATCCACAAGTCTTAAGCAATTAAATTCACCACACCTACAGATGAAACTATTACTCCGTGACATATGTAATTACCAATTAATTATCCCTCATTTTAACAAGTGACGATAGGCTAGAGGCTTTCTTTTTCATTCCACATAAAAATAGATCTGTAGCGGTGTAAAAGACAACTGATTTCGATTTTTCAGATTAAGATTACTTTACAAAAAAGCTTCTTCAAAATGATAAACATGGAAGCGATACCTCCTTAAACAGGTTTTGGTAACCTTGCTACTAAAATAATAAATAATTAACCACTACATGTCAACTCAACTCTTTAAATCATGCTACTTCCTTACATAGGTTAATATCAGTTCAACAGTGTCAAACACACAGTCCTCATTAATTTCTGTCTTCCTCAGATTTTCATTTTAGAACAGTGGCTATGGGACATTCAGTTCTCCTTTAGTCAGAGTGCTAACGTGGCTTAGGTTAAATCTAAACCCCACTTTCACAATTCTCCTCTTCAGCTGGCAGATTGATGCAACTTCAGCATAACTAGTTTTGAAGAAATGTGAACTGAAGGAACTTCGCAAGAATTTTCATTATCTTGTTTAAGACAACATACGGGAATAAAACAGAAACACGAGTTTGGTTTACAAAGCATAGCTTTAATTATACAGATGTCTTCAATGAGTTTTCAAATATAAACTTTAAAAAATCACAAGTGTTTTAATATATGCTTTCTGAAACAGCAATACAACTTTTACTTTTGAAATACTTACCACTAATATGTAAGTATTTTTAGAGTTTCACCAAGTGTTAACTACTGAATATCTTTTAAGTGTTCAGTAACAGCTCATCACTGAAAGGCCATCTCTAAACACCCTCTCGTGCATGTACGCTTTTGCAGGGATTCAGGCATTACTCTGATTTACAGGTTACGAAGAGCTTAAATACATCTGCTAGACTCAAATGTGAGCCATGATTAAGTTACAGAAAAAAAAGCAGCTAACCTACCAAAGGGGCATAAATAGCTAAGAGAGAAGATAATGACTCGGCCATAAAAGCTAATAAATTTATATACTCAGAGCTTCAGTTTTAGTCTTTTCTTGGTCTCAGGAAGAAAGTGAAATACCAGAAAGTGAATGATTGCCTGGCCCACAGCATTCTGGTATAATCACGATGATCTGGGGGATTCAAATAGATTGTGAAGAGTTTCATGTGGAACAAATTGTATTAAAGACGATTCCTTAATGAAATGTCACTTTTGACTCATGGAGCAGATTAAGCAATTTGGAGGGAAGTCTTCAGGGCAGTCAGGCTCCAAATGAATTTCTTTATACTGTTCCCCAATGCATACCACAAGAGGTCGCAAGGTAGTTTTATTATTTTACAAACTGAATTTTGGCTTCTTTACTGAAATTATCACCAAATACACCAACTTGGAGATGATTTATTATGCTACGCAAACTGCTCTGCCACAGCTCCTTTACAATAAGCCAAACAGCAGACAGAAAGTGGCTTCTACCGACCCATGTAATAGTGAACAAGCACTAAGAATCTGGTATCCCATTAGTAATCTCCCAGCCACTTGCTTCTTCCACAGTGTCATTTTCAAGCCAATCTTGCAATGTCTGGAGCTTTCTACACCACTGTAAGCTGAACTTGAGAAATCCACTCTTCTACAGAGCAGGAATTTAACTACTTTGTACAGACTCTAACATGACACTGAATAGCAGTGTGTACATCAAAATTAGGCTGAGATCACACTTAGGCTTTAGTTTCTCTCAAAATACAGTACCACTGATTTGCAGACACTGTAAGATAGCTGACTTCTATGTCATTCTTGTTGCATCACTTCAAAATATAGTATATTAGAAAAAAAATACAGTTCATCAGTGAACCAAATTCATTTTAAAAAGTTACTTTACCTGGAAATTATGGGACAGAAAGAAGGCAACTCAGGCTAAATGTGTTACATAGAAAATCCAGTAATGACCAGAATGCAGTCTTAGAGACCTTAAGGTGTAGAGGAGTGGGAAGTTTTAGTTTTACAAAGTAATTTCAGATGCATCAGAAAGGAATCTGAAACAATGCAGCACAAAAAATTGCAAGGATCTCACAATTAATTTTCACGGTGGAAAGGTTCAGGTTGCAACATGTTGCCTGTTCAAACTCTCCAGGTGAGGACACGGAGGATCTTGGTTCTTAATAATGCTGTCAGATAAATCACGTCGCCCACGTGACCCATGCAAAACCACCGCCTGCTAAAGCTCCACACACATTAGCGCTTAACAGAAGTTTCCAAAGGGCAAAATCAGTCTCTTTAGTCACTAAATGAAGATTCACTATCAGAACTGTCTTCTGCTTTCCCATCATCTCCCCAGGCAGGCATGGGGGCATCTGGGGTCCTGCAGGCAACAAAAACTGTTGTAAACTGGAGAAGGCAAAGGAGAACGCAGGCACCTTAGCACATAATGCTGATGTCCTTTCATTGCAATTGCATGGACTTTATTTCCACAACATTTAACACATTAACCATTTGCAGACTCACACCTTATCAGTTATTACTTCACTTGCAGCTGAAAGAAAAACACTATAAATGGTAATTCACTGGGCATCAAAACTGGTAGACAGAAGTTTGAATGCACACCTCTGAGATTAGTGGAAATAATGACAGATCACTAAGCCGTGGCAAACACTTGTAGAAAGAGTTGAAAGCACGCAATACTGATTAATTCAAATTTTTTTTTCAGTCTTCAGAGGTTCTAGGGCTGAAAGGAACATGATGTACACCATTAAGCAGTGTAAATAGTACATGAAAAAAATAAGACAGGAAATGAACAATATTGTATCCAACTAAAACTGCAGGGATAATTTAGAGAAGCAAAAAAGAATTACTCAGAGTGGAATTTGGCTAGAACATTGGGTTAAGTTTAAAATGCAAGAGCAGCCATGGGATTTTTATTGACTATAAATGATCAGACCTTTTGTATTTAGTTTTAAGAGAATATTTAAGATGGATCTTAACACTGTGTCAAAACATTTGCACAGGGAATCTACTGGGAATGAAGGGGAGAGCAGCAAGCCATCTGAAGACTAACTAACACTACTGACTGAAGATGCTGCCTCTCTCTGGAACCTCCCTCCTAAGCATATAATCAGTTAGACAACACAAGCAAGACTGAGCCTGGTAAATTTCTGAAACCAAGGTAGAAAACATACATACAATTATACCTGGAGAAGGGAAGAATGATCTTCACAGAAACTAGCTTCCTGTAGGAGAGTTAACTGCTCTCTTTTGATAACATATTACATTTTAAACTAAGCCGACAATTGCATTTTTCTGTCCGGTTGTTATTTATCTTGGGGCTACCCTCGTGTGTCATGCCACAGAATTTCTTTGCCAACTTGAGTTCTGTTTATTATGATTTCTCTGTCAGAAATCCCCAAGGTACCTTTAAAGTGTTTCTAAACATTTTGGGCACAGAAATGAGAAGTGCATTGAAGAACCGTAGGAGAGCCTACTCTCTCCCGCCTGCACACCTCTAAAATAAATGAAGAAAGCGTTTGCTTTCTCATGCAAATACCACTTCACAATATTATTCCTTGTTGCTGTGGTAATGACAAAACAGAAGAGCTGTGCAAAGACATGTGATCTGGAGAGACCAGTGCAAAAACTCTCCTCTAGTAAGGAGGGAAAGATGACAATGAATTCCTTTAGTTCACGAGAGCAGGACACACTCTCCTGGAATTGCAGACAGGCAAGAGAGGAAGGGTGAGAAACAGAAGTTAAAAATAGATGTATTAGGAGCTTGATAGAATAGGCAAACTCTGTAAAAAGCTGTGAAAGGAGTGATAACAGAACAGCCAAAGGAGAGGCTATAAACAAGTCCATACTACTAGAATTAGCATCTCAGCAGCCACAAAGAAAACACGTTCAGTCACTGGCAAGTAGCTGGAAGAGTCTGCACTAAGTGACTAAGCACACAGAAATGAACCATTCTCTAATTTTCACTGTGACTGACTGAGCAGGTCTAAGGAACCTAAAGGCCCAGTAATTGTGGTGTAAATGGCAAGATACATACAAAAAAATGGAAGTCTATGATATTGTGACAAGAAAGAAAGACAGTTAAAGGAAAGGTCACACCTGACTCAATATATTATGTATTATGCACTTTGCCAAATAATTAGCTTTCTTTGACTAGGCAGATTTGCTATACAGCTTTCAAACCAATAATATTTTTAAGAAAATCTGCCTAAACATTACTGTTGCACAGAATCTCATATGACAGACTTTGAGACCAAACTCCAAACACACTCTGTGAGCCCAAATCCTCAGTGACAATGTTTCTATCTTAACCCAACCCAGACAATCCCACAGCAGGTACTTTGTAAAAAAAGCTTTTGAAAATTTAGCTTATTATTTTTATCTACTATAAAAATCCATCCAAACATGAAGAAATTGCAGCATTTATAGAGAGATATAGACCAGGAATGCAGAGTAAAAAATAAAACACAACACACACGCAGTAAAACCGTGCTTGATAACCTTGTCTCAGACTTGCACAGGTTTTCACTTGTGTTCTTTTTCCTATTTCTCATTCAATTAGTAAAAATATCAAATGAGAAATTACTACTTTAGGCTTATTTAGACACCAGGAAGTAGCTGGGAGATAAAGTCACTCAACATATGACAGTACTTCAGTTTTCCTATATTTTTATTTATTCTATTAAACAAGTTGCTAGTTTCAGAATAAGCCTTTCCAAAATATAAAAAAGACTTCACTGGAAAGGAGAAGTGGACTTTTTAATAGTTCCGAGTGTTTCAAACAGTTTAGTTGCTAAAATATAATAAAAATTAATATTTTCACCAGTTTAACAAAGCCTGTGAAATATTACAGTAAAACTAAATTACACGTCAAATGTTAAACAAGTCTGAAACTCATGCTTATGGCCAGACAAATAGCTTTGAGAATGAGTATCTATTCTTAGTAGTCTTCACATCAGGTTAGATCAATCAACAGTTAAAATTTCGAACTGCTGATTCAATTTACATCGTCGACGTTGAAATCAAGCTGTACACTCCATCTACTGAGGGAATCTGGAAAACAACTATGTTGTCCCTCATGCATCCCGCAAAACCAAAGAGAGTTTGTTCTTATTACTCTACAATGATGACATTTTGTTGACGAAATGTTGAAAGAAAATGACCTGGGAAAAACCTCATACTCTAAACAGTAAAGTGAAAATGGCTACTGATGTATTATTTGATTCCTCATTCTTAGGTGCATGTTGTCAAATGCTACCTTGTCATTGCTGTATCCTTCTCCTTGAACTGCACCATGTCTGCTTGGCTCAGAAATAGTACTTTCACTTCCTCCCACATATGAAGGGCAAAGTCTTGCAACCTTCTGTTCAGGAGGATGCAGTATCTATCAATCCATGCTCCAGTCTCTTTATTTCCTGGGCCTTGCCTTGGACTAGATAATACTGAAAAGACAGCTCATAACATCCCATAGCATCCCTCATAGCATCCTTCTTTCAGACCTATAAAACGCTAAAAATGTCTTTCACGGATGTCTTCAAAATCTGCTTTAATGCTGATAATTTAAATTCACAATACCATAAACAAGCTTTCCTAAGCATGCTTTTTTCCAAGTTTTTTGAACATATGGCTGCATTCCGTCCCTACCGAAAGTTACAGATTACTTACTCGAGAAGATCTGGATTTAGCCCCTCAGAAATCATTTTGTTTCTTATTGCCATTACAGGAACACCCTGCGTAGGAAGAAGGAGAATAATATGAAACTATTGGACACAAACACGTGAACGCAATTCCACAGATTCTTTTAGGCTACAATTTCTTACAGATTTGTGCATGTCACTTGTTGAACAAGGGCATAGAATGCTCGTCTTGATGCTCAGCTGATCAGTATGAACGTAGAAGCAAGAAATTACTTTGATCAAAGGCCCTTTTAATCCTTCTTATATATATGGCAAAGTTGCAGGGAGAGAATCGACAATGGACACATATATTTGCAATTCATGCAGATAAAACCAGGAAGCTGAAGTTATGTGTATGCATGAGAAGGTGAAGGAAGCACAAAGTAGCGCAAAGACAGAGGAGAAGGGTTGTGCCAGAAAGATGAAGAAGACTCAGATGTCCTGAAGGCAAACTGGGAGGAAAACAAGGAAAGTTCATCTGCTACAGCTCTGGGAGAATACTTCAAGGCAGTGCTAAAAATCAGAAAAGTCTTTAAAAAGCATGCAGAAAAAGGCAAATAGGACATGAGAACCGAAGCACAAATTAGAAGTGATTCCTCCAAATACAAATGCTTGTACAGTCAGTCTTGAATCTTCTATGACTTACGGGCAAATTTTAGCCAAGTAAGGACGTGTTAAAAAAATTCCTTCCTTTCACTGCAAGTCCTTCCACAGCTTCTGCACTTCATTTTACTCAACAACACCTAAACATCCCCTCATCTTGGATCACATACCCAAGAAAACTTTGACCCACGTCATCTTACGAGATACATTCCAACGAACTGCTCCTATGCTTCCACTAGAGTTGCTCAGAGACAACTTGTGGCTTTGCCATCCCCTGTTGCAAACCATCAGAAATACACCTGGACAAACAACTTCTGGTTTCCAAGGGACAAAGCTACTGGTGGACTATGAGCAGGTCAGGAGAGGCAACCTCATGACCTAAATGAAAATTAGCATAGGATTTTTTTTGGCACAGGACAAATATCTTTTGTACAAAGTAAGTAGAATAGTGATAAAATAAAGGGCAACCATCAATACTGTTCTAGAGAAGTGTGTGGTACTAGGGACAGTTGCAGTAGCTAACCTGGCAGAGCGAGAGCTAAACTCACTGTCTTACTGTGTTTTTCTGGTGCAGTTTCTCAGTAAGAATCACAACCAAGACTTGTACATGAAGATTCTGGAACAGTGCACAGACAGGCCCATAGTTTTAGCTATCTGTGCGGCATATATCGGCAAAAAAATGACTCAAATAGTTGCAAGGTATTAGCTTGCAATAAAGAATTTCTCAGTAACTCACAACTAACGTACATGAAAAAGGGGAAAGCATTTGAGAGTTTTAAATATTCACTTTTTCTAGTACAGGTTTGGAACCCAGGGACTGTGTGTCTATACCTGTGTGTCTCATACTACCTAATGTTTTTCCTTCACTTGATTGCTCTTGGGGTTCCTCTCCCGACCTGAGAAGTCACTGATGAAGCATTTACGCATCAGTTCAAACCAAGTGAAAAGAAGATTGAGTCAGATCAGGCAAAGTGGAATTCATATTTGCTTTCAGTGAAAGGGAGCTTGGTATATGAACTTCTAAGAATGGACTGGGAACTGGAAAACTTTTACATTCACACTTGGAAAAGCGTTGTATTCCACAACTGTATGCATCAAAATATGTAAGGTAAAACCTCTCAGTACCCTCATGTATCATAGATTTACAAAAGTAATCTTAAGTTGAGTCAAAAATACTTTAACAGTGCATTTTTTTTGCTGAAGGAAATCATGATTGTACCTATACCGTTTAATAATACAATTAGGGCATAGCAATTACTTTCATACTTTCATAAGCTGTAGTCTGAAAAATCAAGACCCTAATACTGCTGTGACCCTAAATCTTAGTAAAATAACACAGACAACTAATTTAAATCTAAAGAGTAACTAACCTGAGCATACAGGCCCACCAAAATGGCACAGGTGTACTTTTCTAACATAGGAGCCAACACCAAATTTCCATTGCATGTCTCTCTTCCAGTTAAGATTTGAAATAATCCAAATCAGTACAAGTTCAGCACAGTGCACTCCAGCCCTACTCCAGGCTTGGTCCTGCAGCTTGGGAAGCCTGCAGAAGCCACAGTGCAGGTGGCAATCCTGTTGCAATTTAGGATTTGGCTCTCCATAGCGCAGGAAGAGGTCACACACCATCAGCGCTGGCAATTCTGGAAGAGTGGTGTACTCTCAGTGTTTGGGTTTTTTATTTCCGTTCTTTAAAGCAAGGATCCACCTCTATCAGGCCAGTCAGTCTCTTGGTATTCGTGCAAGTGTCATATTTTGTGTTTAGAATCAATTAAAAGTATTTGTGCTTTAAATGTTAAGTTTATCTGAAATTGCAGACTGCTTCTCTCACACTAGCAACAGAAGTATTCTGAATATTTATCATAGTAAATATGATATTCCTTTAAGGTTTGCTTGAATATTATTGTTGTACATTTAAAAAAAAATATTAATTTAGTAGGCTCACCTACACTCCATTGAAATGAGTTTGCTACTATTTCACACAAGAGCTAACTTCACTGTAAAAGAAGCGTCTCTTCATGCTGCTAATTCTTAAATACTACAAGTAATCTGAGCAATAAATAAATAATTGGTTCAAACAAATCCTCAGCTAGAAACTTAATTTGGGCAAAGAAATTACACTGACCGAAATACTTGACTGGATGAGAAGACCAGTTTGGCAAATACAAAAACACACATCAATTTGTAGATTGTTAGTTTGACTTTCCTACCACACTGTTTACAACTGGCAGAGGAGTCACCAGGAACTGCCAGTACAAAGGGTAAATGTGGAAAGTGAGACCTCACTTCTCTATCGGTCACCAAAAAATAAAAAAAATCAAAGTAATTAGACCAGCCAGCACTTTCACATCCACTTTGAAGTCTGGCATTAAGTCAACACACTAACACAGCGTTCTACTCCCTGCTACTACCCCACTGCTAGGTTTTCCAAATGGTTTGTAATAAGCAGCCTATGAAGCGCCAATCTGTGATTCAAACGAAAAGTGAGATCTGGAACACCATCCAAAGTACCAAGCACACCAACTGTAATAATTCCTCTCAAGAGGGAATGAAAACAGGAAACTAGTTTTAACATAAGCAACAATTCACTAATACTATGACATAGTTATATTTTCCAGAATTATAATGTATATTTTTGAGGAAAATTTCCACTGACAAGCTTGAAAACAAAGAGATATTTTCGTCTTTGTTTCCATGCTCATTTTGGATTTTGGGAATGTGAAAAAAAGAGCACTTAAAAACGTTACTAAGAGTCTCCCATTCACCCTTTTGCTCCTTCAGTAGTTTTTGCACATGTAAATATTGCGGTTATATTAATTTGCCTCCTAATTATTTGTAGAAGAGCCCAAAAAAGAGGTAAAAAACCCCACTGCATCATGAACAGGAAACTGAAGTTGAATCGAGTAAGGAAGCAATTCCTCTGGCTCTATTTTGAACCCTACAGAAATATCAGACTTCTGCTCAGCTATACTAGCAAAGCTGTATTTTTTCACCCTACAGCAAAACCAACTTCAACCATTTCTGTTACTTAGTTCTGCCAGAATAACTACACTTTCAGCAGCATCTTCTGTGACTCCAGCTAATACTGCTCTGCATTTACACATCTTCACACCTTCAGTTCACAAGTATATTGGCAGAATTTTGTAGAAAGCTCTTGCCTGAAGCTTCCCAAGGGAATATATTACATCGACTCATTTATTAGAGGAGATGTGCTAGAAACATCACAAAGTTACCCTAGCTTAAAGATTACTGTTGCAACATAGGTCTTCAGACATTTAATGTTTACTTACAGGTGTGTGTGATGTTCCACCTAAAAGTACTCAAAGAATGATAAAAGAACTGACTTACCACTTGTACCATTTTGAGATATCTGGCATATCTTGGATCCTTGGCCACAGTTGTGACATTTTCTGTTACTACCTCCGTTTTCTGTAATCCTTCTTCTTGTACATTGTTCTGCTGCACAGAAAGTAGGGAACACTTTAGGTACTCAGACCAGAAGCACGGAGAGATTTAAATTCGGAAAAATAAAGCTCAGCCCTTCTTCATCAAGATTATTCTGATCCACATTCACAATATTAAAGATTTCCAAGACGTATGAATACACAAAACACAGCTCTTCCATTTTTTGTTGTTACAAGTGTGACTTTCTACTTTTAGTCACAATTTTAAGTTATTGTAAAATATGTGAAAGAAAATCAACCTCTATAATAGCCCTGTTAAGTTTGTTGTATTTAAAGAGTAAAACAGAACTAAACTTGAATGCTTACTTTATAATTTTTTTTTAAGGATTATATCTATATATCTCCTTGGGTAGTCCAATGCATTTTTTTCTTCAAAATACTTATTTGATTCCCTGAATATGTTTCATACAAATTATGTAACTTTTAAACTATGTTTTTTAATATAAAACATTAACCTAAAGGATAACATAATAAAATCAAAGAATCCTTGAGAGTAATTAATATTGAAAAATGAAAAATGACAAGAAGCTATAGTACTATTTAAGGGGCAACATAAAACGGCGTATTTGCTATTAAACTAAACATGTGAAAGTAGCATTGGAAACCTCCTTTCAGGAATATCTCTTCTGAGGAGGAACGTTTTGAAGAACACAAAATAACCAGAAATCATCCTCTAACATGCCTAAAACACGCCATGCTAACTGTCCATCCTGTTTCCCATGCTGCTGGCTACAAGTTGCAGTTATAATCTTAAACAGACAGGGAAAAGCAGTAGAGTATTCCAGCTATTGCCACTCCACAGCAACTTCCACCAAATAAAGAGAATAAGATGAGACTGGAACTGGAGATTCCAAGAGAAGAAACTATAGTAGGAAGCTGGGGAAGGAACTTCACCTCCAACAAGTCAGAAAGCCTCAGTGAGCGGTGATCACAGGATTTAAGTCTGGGTTAAAAAACCAACAAAACGCCCACAGGCATACACAAAAAAACCCCAATAAAAAAATTAATTGCAGGGATATTGATCACTTATTATAAACTGGCATTTTCCATACATAGATGATTATATACAGAAAATATTCTGTGCAATAACCTCTTTAAAATAAAGGATGCTAGAAACGCCAATTTGAGATGAAAGTTCATATTCTAAAGGAAGGAGAGTTGGAAATTAGGAATGAGGGTTGGAATTGCATGACTCAAATTGCTATTTTCATTGTGATTGAGAAGAGGATGGAGGCATTTGCCATTAGGTTTGTGTTATTTCCAATTATTTAAGCCACACATTCAAGAAAGTGTATACCCTTTTTTAAGTCACTCGTTAAAAACAGTTTCATCAGTGAAAAACGTAGTTTTAGATCTTTACAGCTGATTGCTCTCTTCCAAAAGACTTGCTTCTTTGACCTGTTTCAAATGAGACTGGAAACTTGACACAGAGAGGTATATTCCTTCAACGTGCTAGCTATGCTTCACTACTTACTCCAGACTGAGGCGATACAGCTCTCTGTTGATCTGTAGTAGCCTGTGCCACAGGACCATTTGTAACACTATTCATATTTGCACTGGATACTTCAAACTTGACATCTTCTAGGCCAGGAATAGAGGATAACTGAATATACAAAACACCATCAAATAAGCAATGAGTGTATCATAAATCTACATGTACAATGAAATCTGCAGTACGCTGCTCACAACATATTCCCCAGGTAGGTTTCACATTTGTAAAATCATAACGTTTTATCACTAGTTTTGGTATTTTGACTAGCAAAAACCAAAAAGATCTTTCAATTCAGGCGGCTTCTAAAACAGAAACCCCAAAACATTCCCTTTGGAGCTTTTATTGTTGACAAAGGGTTGCAGCACAGGAAAGGTTTCAATACCTTTCCAGCATTTTGCTACTGCTCTTCACAATGGCACTAGAGCCATGTCACCTTCTCTGCTACTTCCTCTACAGTGAAAGGAATTTTGACAAGAATAGCTCTATTAGCTGACAGATAGGGGACTGGTTACAGATTTGATAATTTTCTAAATCTTTCACTCTTTTTTAAGGAAATGCTCTGAGTAGATATTAAATATGCCACATATCTACTTGAAGGAAATTCTATTTAATGTGATTATAAAGAATTCTGCAAAAATTATCAATACTAATAATTCCTAAATATTTTTAAATATGAGTTAATAAACACAGTTTGTACCACTAAGGATTTTTTTTTTACAAAGATCTTAGTGAACAGTTTCAAAATGTTCTATCTCTGCTCCCAGAAAAGCCAAATTAAATTGCTTTATGGAAAGAAGTATTGTTTAAAACTTTACAGTGGCTGTGGTATTTTTTTTGCTTTGGAGGTTGTTGTTTGTTTGTTGTTTTTTTTCTTTTAGCATATTAAATGATAATAGATGACTACAGATTATATCCTTTGGTCATTTTAGCTGAAGAAGTTACATCAGACACACTTGTGTTAGTTTCGATGCAATTCATACCACATTTGAATATCAAAAGGTTTACAAGGCACCTGCCTAGTTCCGTATACCAGTTGAAATACTTACAGACCAGAAACACTTACAATGATACTTTTGTTTTACAAAGGGAGCAAAAATTTCTTATGAGAGTTTGTATGGCAAATGCAGTTTCACACTGCAACCCTGCGACAGAAGTTGCGGGAAAATTCTCTCCATTTCCTTAAAACTAAACAGCACAATAAAATCAACACAAGTAAGCTGCCATGTAGTTCAGTTGCCCTTTCATGATCCAAGTGCTTCTTTCCTGTTCAATATGCTTAACAGAGGCAAAATCACCATTCCCACTACGTGTGGTTGGTTCCTTCCATATCAGCTACGTGTCCAAACGCTACACAATGTAAGTTGCAAGGCACGGAAAGAGAGAATTTGCCATGTGAGCATTTTGCATTAGCTCCTCCAAATCATCATGAAAATTTATTTGCTCAATTCAGACTATGAAAAGGAAGCTAGTTTATGCAATCTAGGAAGCTGTCACTGTTAGAAGACCAAGTGTATGCACATACAAACCTTTGCATCCAAGATATTGAGTGTTGTTTCAATCTGCTGGATACGGAGAGACAGCGCTGACAGTTTCTAGAATAGAAAACAATTAGGACATGAAAATCAAATTTTAAATAATTTTACTAGGTAGGTAGTTTTCCCAAACAGTGACTGACACAAACGAAGACAGACTACGTACAGAAGAAAGCCAAAGTACATAGGGTATTACTTTGGGCAACTGAAGAATAACAGTAGACATATCGTACTTTCACAGTTACCAAAACATCTTTTTTCAAAGCTTTTTCCAAATGTGGAAGATGAAAAGATGTGATGTGTGTATACATAACTGAGCAAATACAAACTAGAAAAATCTGAGAAGGAATACAGCAGGTGACTGAAAGTCCCACATAGTCAAAATGCACAGTGAACCAGAACTAACCATAAGCTTTATATGGTCCAGGTGCACCTCAATCAAATTTTAACACCTTTTTTAAAAAAAAAAAACAACTTAAGTTTTTCTGAATTACTCTGTAAGAACTGTCACTCTTTTAACTAATCACTACCATATTCCACCAGACCTGTCCAAGTGAAATTGGCTAGCACACTGGCTGGCAGATACGTACCCCTCTGACAGCTTTCTGGCATGTTGGCAAGATTCTGCCTGGCTCTGAAGCAGAACTTTAACACCCTGAGAAAATGGCAGTTCTGCCAATAGGCTAGAAAAAAGTAAAAAGAGACTGACAGGAGTTAAGTCTTTTTGGATAGTGCACTGACTTGTTTACAGATGGTTCCTTGTTCGTAGAGTTAGTTCCTATTGAAAGGAACTGTGTGCCCTATGTGTAGCCAGGGAAAGGGGTGAAAGACGTACAAAAGAGAATTATGTAACTTTACAGGTCAGTTTCACTAGATGAGAG
Source organism: Apaloderma vittatum (assembly GCF_000703405.1). Classification (NCBI taxonomy): domain Eukaryota; kingdom Metazoa; phylum Chordata; class Aves; order Trogoniformes; family Trogonidae; genus Apaloderma; species Apaloderma vittatum. The sequence continues at coordinate 2,739 of NW_009707136.1, read as the reverse complement.
CCAAGAAACTTGGAGTTAAGGATGGTGTCAGCCCTAGTTTTGAATTTTTTGGCTTCTGTTAATTTTGACTGGGATCTTTCACATTACGAACACTTCCATACTTTACAAATACAAAAAAAAAAAATCAATGAGTTTATAGAGCAACTATTTAGTCTCTTGGGTAACAACACGTTTACACTAACTAACAACTTCTATTAACTAGACCTCACAGAGTTGTTCCATGCTCAAGATATCTTTAAATACATGTGTTCTGATTTCCACAGGGCCTATACAGAGGTAATATTGAGATCACATGACAACTGAGTTTTTGGATAACTGACAACAGCATCACCAGGCAGTTACACTGTCCCACATATCAAATTATAGTAAATTTAAAAATCTAGAAAATAAACTATTTTTTTTTTCCTCTGAAGTTCCATATGTTGATGTGGTAGCCAAATTTTATACTCATCATGTGTCTGGCTCTAAACTTTACCAACAAATAGCAGAATTTCTCAGATTATATGGCCTAGTCTGATTGGATTTGACTGCTGCCCTAGCCCTGCTGGCTAGGGATATATAGTAGTCTTTGTTGAATAAACTAACAAATAGCTACAACAAAACCCCCACCAACGACAAAAAGGTTAAGCTCAAAACCACACTGGAAAACACGCTTTCTACAAGGGAGGAAGCACTCTTGTCCTGTTCAGTGGACAATACTAGTCCTGTCCACCTGGTATATTTCCATTGACATCAAAGTCATCCTAAAAACTTGTTAACAATACATACTTTTATTTTTCTCTTTTTTTACAAGACTAAAGTTAACTGCATCACGTTCTACATTAATCACTTGCCAAAAAAGCCTTTTTCTTCTGGATCAAAACATTCAGACCTTAGGGTACCACCTTTTCAAAGGTGGTAAAATCCGCAAGCAGGTTTTGATACAATATCATAGGACACAGATGAGAGGGATACTAACTGTCAAAATGGATTCAGTGTAACAAGAATACAGAATCCTTCTTCCAAAACAAGATGATAGCCACAGATGGAGCTGCTCAGAATAAATTCCATGTATCTAAAAGTTCAAAGACTGTGCCAAAAGCAAAAGTTTAAGGAAACGGAATTAAGTGTGGTAGAGTCAGCAGTTCATGTGGATGTCTTGGATGGAAAGAAAAAATCACTGACTTAAGTACTTATTCAAGAGAAACCTTGAACAGAAAGCAGACTAAAGTTTTTTAGTTTAAACTACCAGTATAATTGCATCAAAAATACTGAAATGAATGGTTCTCATTTCTAGGATTTTTTTCATTGTCTAAATTGACAGCTAGGAAATCAATGAACATACCTCTTCACAAACAGTAGAAAAGCGGTTGAGAAACTGCACTGTGTGAACCACAAATTGGTTTAGAAATGCTACAGTTCTTTTTTGCTGAATAGCAGGAACCTGCATTAAATAATGTAAGAAAATTAGATTAGACACAGATGCCAATTCTCACATTTGGTTTCAAAGATCTGTTAAAAATGCAAATGTTTTAGAAATTATTTAAGAAATTTGCTATGAATGCATATATATAAACAAACAACTTTTAAATATAGATACGTGTGCATGTATACGAATCCCTTTTCCCTAAAAATTCACTAACATGAAAGTTGAAAAGGAAGTTGAAAAGTTGCAGGATACACAGAAAAGGCAACAAGATCCACATAAATGAAGGACTGTTATCTTATTTAAGAAAACACTTTTAGATGAAATTGTGAACATTCCTGATATCGGTGAAATGTTTTTTAAGAAACATTTCCTTCTGAAGCTTAGAGGAAAAGCAAACTTGGTTGTCCATGAAAATACCCAGTTGCAACCAACACCATAATAAAAAAAAAAGAGTAGTGAAATTGCTGTTTCAGTTGTTAGTGACCACCTATGCTGTTTCTAATTCGCAAGCCAACACTATCCTAAATTACACCTTGGTGTCACTCCTTTAAGTCAGATCCAGCACTCATATACTTTTCAGACTAAAAGGTAGAATGTTATCTTCGTCAAAAAAAAAAAAGGGCTGGTGCTCATAATGCAACAGACTGTTGGGATTTTTATTTAAATGGTAACACAGGGCTGGAATGAGGAACATTCACACAAATGTTTACATTTAAAATTATGGTGCCTTGGGGTTAATTACCTTGGATAACTGTTTAGGTCTTAAACTTCACACAGGATGTTTGTCTATGGAATCATAATTGGTTAAAGCAAAGGAGTTACAAGAAAAAATATTCGCAGCCAAGCTTCAGCTGCACTTAACAACAGCGTGAACACAGCGACTCTCTGGTCTTCAGTTCTTTGGTGTCACATTTGTCAGCGTGGCCATTCGCCACGCTTTGCCAATCTCAAGACACTCTGATTTATTTTTATTTTGCTTTTGGTGAGACTTCTGTTGCTGCTCTCTCGAGGTGTCAGCCTGTGCCCCTGTATGGCAAGGGTCTCCTCAAGTTCCATTCTGCTGTTCCAAAAGGGTCCAACAGCACTTACGGCCTTATCGGGAAGTTACAGAGGATCGGGGCATCTGGAGGTGCCCTACCTTTAAGCTCTGTATTTGAGAAACAAAGCTAAAAGGCCGTTTCCGCATGGTTAGAAGGCATGAATTAACCAGCTTCGCACGGCATTTGCCTCATGTTCTCAGACCGAAATGGCTCAGCCTTTAAAGCAGAACCCGCGGCGAAGCGGCCTCTGGCAGAGGCGAACCCCCGGGACCGGGCCCGGCCGTGGGGGCT
>NW_009707135.1:0-22053 GCF_000703405.1 Apaloderma vittatum | reverse complement strand
AGGGCCCTTCAGGAAAGGGCGAGAAGTAGATGGCACATGTGGTGAGCGGCGAAGGTTTGTTGGTGGTTCGGGCGTTGCTGCGGAGGAACCGGGTAACGCGTTGCTGAGATTGGATCCCGTAATTCAGAAGCGACGGGTGCGTTGGAGCCATGTCCAGTAAATCAGCACGGGTTGGCAGTGCCGTGTCCGGACAAGCACTCGCGCAGCCAGGACGTGGTGGCATAGCGGCTGGGTTGGCTCTGTCACGGTATATTTGTACCGGGCCAGAAGTAAGCGGGTGAAACGCTGCGAGTGTGTGCATCCCAGTGAGAGATGTGTTATTGGGAATAACTGAACACAATTAAAAGGCTGTAGCTGACCTCATCTAGAAGAAAGTATTATATATGTTAATTAAAAGGTTTGGCTTCCTTAGGAAAACATTCCTAGGCACCATTATGGGTACCTTAATGAAAATGTCTGCTGGTCCCAGACCTGCAGTGGGTTCTGGCTGTGCAAGCTCACACCTGCGAGGAGCCGGGTTGTTTTCACGGGTTTTGTTTGTTCGCAAAAACTTTATAGATCTGTAACTCATCAAGGCCTGAATATATGCTGTGCCAAAGAGTGGCATATTAGAAAGTGTCGGTGATGCAAAAATCAATGTTCCAGTTTCTTCTTCTGAATAAAGCATGTTACAAAAATAGAGTTCAAATTAACCTCTGTCACTTTCTTGAGTATTTTGTCTGCCAGTTTTTAGAGGCAGGATATAGGCAGACCGTCAGTCTGCTTTGTTGGTGCAATTTTTAATGAGAGAGTTTTATCTCAGACACACTTTCATGGGACCATTCCTTGATTTTCATTGCATATGCTAGTTGCAGGCACTCCAGCTTTAATCACGTTGCTGCTTTCTTCACAAGATTTCTCTGTCTGGGTCATGGAGTGAGTTTAGTTGCCCACTTTTTCTTTTTTTTTTTTTTTTAGTTTATCATCTGTTTTTATTAAGAATTCTGGGAAATGCTTGCGTGATGATGTACCCACATGTCAGGCAAGTAACAGTGGTGTGTCATTTGCTTTTGAGAGTATTAATCATTGGGGTTGGATTCGGCATTTGTGTATATGAATGTTATCGTCCTTTTTAAGCTATTTAATGAAACTGTGTTCCTCTACATCTTGTAAGTCACTCTTGATTGTGCTGGGCTAGTAAGTTTGGATCAGGAATACTCCTGGCAAAGACTGAAAGGAAGCCTGTAATTGCTGTGATTCTTTTTCACGTTCAAGCTTGTAGCTGTGAAAATTGCTTGTGGTGTTCTCTAATACAGTGGGACAATGACATATTAAGTGCTATATGCTATTGCATCAGCAGAACCTGGTTGGGCTGCAGGTGACCATATTGCTGGCACAAGGCAAGAAACGCAATGTTTTGGCTTGTGTATGGTGTAGACGTGACTGTTCTAATAATAATTACATGAAGAGGAGGACTTAATATTTTTATGAGTGATGTGAAGAACACAATGACTATTCATCAGAATTTGCATTTCCAGAAGCTTCTCCTTTGTCAGACAATTCATCTCCAGTAGAAGAGAAGTGTTGGTTGCAGTGAGCGGATGTGTTGAACACGGGATGGCAGCTTGTAGCTGATGTAATACTCCTGGTTATCCACTGTAGGCAACAACTGGTTTCTAGGAATTTCCCTCTTAGTATCTTAAAGCCAAGAGGAAAAGAGAAGAGTCTCTTCATGTAGGAATAGCCCCCACCGAAGCCTCTGAGCTTCCTCCTCACCATGCAACAGTCCCAGGGCTGTTTGGTGAAGCTCAGAGGGGGTGAGAACGGCTGCTCCGCTCTCCCTGACTGTCCTCACTTCCGACGCACACGTGTGCGCCCGCGTGCAGGCACAAGCACACGCGGCTCCTCGTGCTGGCTGACCCTTCGCACCATCTGGCCTGTGGGGAGGAGAGCAAAGATCAGCTTCGGAACCGCTGGTGGCTTTTGGCAGTGAGACAAGCTGCTTTGTGTCCCCACTCCTTCCTTCCATAGGAACAACGGCTTTCTGTGTCCTCCCGTTTTGCTGCTTCCCTCCCTTGTTTTCGGTGCTTCCCTTCCCCCACAACAGTTCCCATTTCTCTCCTTTCTGCCTTGGGGATGATCCGTTTGGGGTGCCAACATCTTGAACTCCCTTGGGAACAAGAGCTGGAAGGTGTTGCTACTCTCAGAGCCCTTTCTTTGATGCGGAGACAATTGCTGATCTGATTATAGCTGACAAGTCTGTTAAAATGGTGCCAAAGACTTCTACTTAGATTATTTCTCCCTTCTGGTTTTCACAAAAATTGTAAGGATTCTTTGGGGGTCGTGGTGCCTAAAGTCTGCCCTGGAAGTATGCAACTAACAGGGTGTGTTCTTCCAAAGTAATCATGCTACATACAGATGAACTGGAAATAAGCTGAATGTTGAGCCTTTGTAAAGCTCAGATTAAAAAACTAATGTTGTTATCACTTGTCTTTTAAAATTGATGGGGAGGTGTGGTCTCATACTCCAAAAGCTGTCAACAACAGGTCTATTATTTTTAAGCAGTCTTCTAAGTAAAGCAACTAGTTTCAGTAGTTAATGCATTTTGGAAAATACCTTACTGTTGATCCGAAATCTTAAGTTTTTTTAATTGCCTTTGTTTCTCCTTTTATGTAGACTTTAGGACATTAGACATAAATCATGGATAAGCATTTCAACACTAGTTAATCAAAGAATAGTGAATTTTCCTAGAAGATAATTTTCTGGAAGGTAGTTCTAAAGAAAACAAAATCCATGATGAAAAAAAGAAAACTATACGTTAACTGCAAAAGCAAGCAAATAACTGCAAATGTGCCTGATCTGTGTGAGCAGAGCAGGAATATATCTGAAATTCTGAACTTGGGGACTGCATGTAGCAGTTGGCCAATTATCTTTTCTGTGACTGAGCACAAATAAATCACACCAAAAGATATTTAGAGACTACTGTGCTGTTCCTGCAATCAATATGATCCAGGTTTTGATTCAGTATAGGTAATTTAAAAAAATAAAAATAAAACCATAGTCTGTTGCTAAAAGTAGATTTCTTCAGTTTTCCTTTTCTTCTTGTGCTCATAATCATATTTTATTTCTCAGCTTAGAGCTGTATAGTAAAGTTAGATGTGAGCTCTTCAAACGGGAATCTGCACTGCATAAGCAGAGTGCTGCAGTAATATTTTTTTCCTTAAAATGTTTCTTATTTATATTGGTTTGAATGTTGTTGGTTGGGATTTTCTTTGAGGGTTTCTGTGACGCTCATGATGAAAGCTTGGAAACTAAGTGATAAACCGTGAAAATGAAATACTGTAAAAAGAGGGGAAAAATGTCTTGGAGAAAGCATCGTATTGTTGTAGCCAGTGAGAAGACTATAATAAATGAACCCAGACACACAAGCCTTACTTTAAGCTGATTTTCAGATCTTTTCATTTTCCCCTTTTTACAGCTTCTATCACTCAGAAAGGATTAGTGAAGCAATATTGCCCGAGCAGCTGTACGGCCTGCTTTGTCACTGGTGTCAGTGCTCCTTGTCAAATTACTTTGTCTTAATGCTCTCATTATGTTAAAAACTGTGGAGGTATTGTTAAATTTGTGTTTTATACATGGCAACTAACATCTTATGGGTGAAAATCTTGAGTTTGGATTAGTTTTAGTTCACTAATTGACCATGTTTGCCAACACCTGACATTGCGTATGTTCTGATGCGTTGTTATGACAGTTCACCAATAACAATATTTGTGCTGTCAGTCTTGTGTGTGTAACTGTATTGTATAGTCCTGTATTGTATAATAGGCTTTAATAGTACAGTTGACATTTATTTTAAAGTTTTGACTGTAGGGTTTTGGCCTTTTAATCTTGTAGGATTCTTTTTGCTCCCAAGTAGGTTCTCGGTTACGGCGCTTCAGAAAAACATGTTGTAAGTTTACTGCTAATAGAAATGGTCAACATTATAATTGTAGCAATTATAACCTGGGCCTTGTCTGAACTGAATGTTGTGTTGGCTTATTAAAAGCTGTACCGTTCCTAAACAAGCTTTATTCAAGCAGTGCGGCTTCTCAAGGTGGCTAGACTTTTGGTAGATGCAACAGCACTTTCTTGTTTCAGCATCCAGGTATAATCCCTTAAACCTTGTTTGAAAAGAATCACCTGTGATGTGGGACCATAAATTCAGTCTTTGTATTTGATCTTCTGTTGAGAGTGCAGATAGGTTGCCAGTTGGTGCCATCTGTGTTTATAGATTTTGCAATAGTATTCACCGGGAGATTATCTGAAAGCCAAATCAGTTTACAGAGGTCAGTGAATTGGAGCTTGCAAGGCTTATGTCTGGGATCATTGTAAACAGGTTTTTCGGAGTTTTCATTGAACTTTCGTTTGTCAAAACCTGACCTCATCACTGAAGTACGCGTTAGTGCTAATGCACCGGTTTTATATGCTGGCAAATGCATTTGAGAGAAGCTTTTCTTTAATGGTTACATACACTGTTTTGTCTCTTAGCATGTGCATATTGCTTCGATATGTCCTGTGCAAACTAATTTTATGGAGGGAAAACTGTAACAAAAAATATTTTCATACGTATATGATGGTTTTATTTTTCCTGGAGTGTTAGATAACTGTTATATATGCAGTGCTGTAAATATAGTTACTGTCCCTGCAGTTAAGTACCTGTAAAAGAGAAGGTTCTGTAGGTAAGAGTATAGTTTGTCAGGTGTCTGGAGTTTACTAAAGCAAGATTTATACAGAATTTCTCAGGAGAGTTCTTTGTGTGTGAAGGACAACAGCATCTTTCTGCACAACAATTTAGTACTGATTAATAGTACGTTTTATAGCTCTCTTAGCCTTCTGTGGAACTCACTTATTTCACAAAATAAGACAGTATATGTGGTCATTGTGACAATTATAGCAATTGTAACTCTATTTCAGAAGAAACACTTGATAAAACCTGAGCATCATTCTGGACAGGCAAGCTTGAGTAATTTAAAGTTTACAAGAAAATTTCGAGTGTAAGTTCTAGTCTAAATATGGTAACATATTCTTTTAGAGCTTTTACATGTTGAGATTGGTTGCACACATGTTAATTTTAAATTTAGTCGTGTTTGCAGATTTGTTTCTGTTCTTTTATAATACTGTTTTAGCTTATGAGTTCAACATTTGGCCAAGTGATGGGCCAAGTTTGGCATGATAATGAAATTATAGTTTTGTGCTCAATAGAAAGTTTCATGTCTCATCTCTCTCTCTCAGTGCATTGATTTTTCTCAGGATGGTGTTGCTCTGGTGTGGTTCACCTTTCAAGAGCTAGCAAAGATCTCATTTTTTCCTCTGTTTTAGGTTCTTGTTAAGCTACTAATAGACATAGTACATGACAGCTGGCGTGCAAGATTTTCCACAGACTGCCCAGCTGATTGCTCTGCTGAGATGCTTGATAATTTAGCAGAGGTATCCAGTTTGCAGAAATTTGCATGAGGTTTGTGTTGCTCATACATGTTTATTCAGTCATTAGTCATGATCATGACTGCATATAATCATTGTAATTACCTTCAACCAATCTATATATCTAAGTGACCCAGACCACATTCCATGACAGCCCTGACAGCTTGAATTAGAGCTTTCCTTTCATCACAGCCAAATTTGGAGTAGAGAAATGTCCAGCCTTTCTTGAGAGTGTTCACTGCTAGAATGGAACATAATCAATGTGAAAGAGTGAAAGTCCAGTCTAAAACAGAGCCTTGGAAATGTTCTAATTCACTGGTGCTTGACTGGCCTGTATCTGCCGAGTTTACCTAGTTTTTCTGTTTCACACTGCATGCATTGCACAGCAGGTGAATGATCTGTTATTTTCGGGGTGCAACAGGAATGTCACGCATGCACATATGCACTCTGTGCCAGAGGCAAGTGCTTTCAAACCACATGTGAAGAACTTCTGGGGAAGGTCAGAGAGTAGGAGTCCGTACTTTCTGCCGTTTCTGCATACGTTCTTACTGAAAACAGTAATTTTTTTTCAGGTCGTTCCTCCAGTTGCGCATTTTGAATTACTGTTTTTTTCCTCCAATAAACATGCTACCTTTTCCAAATTAACATTGTCTGGTAACAGAATAATTTACCTTATCACATCACATAGTTTCTGAAAATACTGAAACAAATATTCCTCAGAAATCTTTCCTAAAAATGGTCCTTTTCAGGGAAGGAAATGTGGAAAAGAGAGAAAAGTTCAGAACAGGAAAAAGTGTCTTTCTTCTAGTGCAAGTGATTTAAATTAGCAGTAGATATTGAAGAATCTGTGAAAAGAAAAATTCACCAGACTCCTTCCTGTAGTCCTGTGGAAAGCAGATAATGCTGATTGTAATGTTCAGAGAGAAGTCTCCTTTATCTTGAAGTCTTTCCATTAATTTACAGGTGATGGAGAAACTGTTGGCCTCCATCCTTGTCTATTTTTGTAATGTTAATACTAATTCCTCATATAATCAAAGCCCATTGAAAAGTGCTCTTCCAGGGATAGTAGCAGTACTTAAAAATGTACCATTTGTGTGTGAAACAGGAAAAGGCAACAGAAAGGGAAAGGTTCGGCAGAATTACACATCAATGAGAAGACAGATCAGAAAAAAATTTAAGGAGTAAGACAAGGAGCAGGAGGTCTGCTACAGAGAGTCTGTGGGACCAACAGATTATTGGGGAAAAAAAAGAACATTCAGGGAACATAAGACCATAGTAGAAGGACTAAGTACATTATTTTGTGTTTTCTGTTAACTGCAAGGATAATCAAACACTTTCCATACAAAGAACAGTTAAGCTGGTGAGAAGAGACAACTGGGGATGCCACAGTAGTTTTATAAAAGCGTGAACAGCATGGTTTGTTGTCTCTCCCTGTACAAGAACTAATGAACATGGAAATGAAACTGGCAGGTGTTAGGTTCAGAACGGCAAAAAGAGGGGTAACTCCACAGGATGTGGCGGATACTGAAAATTTATACTGATTCAAAGGGAGAGTGGACAAATGAATGGAGGAAAAGGTCTGTAGGGATTATTAAATACATAAGCATGACCTCTGACTTTGAAAGTCCCTGAGCTGAAGATTATTGGTGACTGGAGAGTATTTGGGGAAGTATGGCTAAGCGCTTACGCTATTCTTATCTTCTTCTCCAGACATCTGCTTTTGACTGCTCTTGGAGACAGTGGTACTGGATAGAAGATTTGACCTGGCATAATTTTAGATTTGTCTTTTTAAATTAAAAAAACTCAAGACACATTTTTCTGTGAGTTAGCAGCTCAGGGTAGCATCTGCAAATCTTGTACTTTGTAGACCAAAATCCTTCTATTCATTTTCCTTATAATTTAAGACAGAAGTACATTTTTAACAAAACACAAAAATTACCATGAACATTTGTCTGTCTCTTGCCAGTTGGCATCAACTACAAATTATGTTTCATTTCAGTCATGCTAAACTCCCAGATGAGATAATGCATATTGTCTCATTTAGGCAATCTAAGCAGCTATATCTGTAATTCTAACTTGGGTTTTGTGATTTATTTTCTCCTATGCCTGTGTGTGAAGTTGTATTTAGTATGGAAGTTCTTGGTTTCTCTGCGCTTCTCCTTTCTACTATAGATACATTTTAACTGCTGACATGAACCGAAAATTTGTGAGATTCCCTGCAGAGCTAGAGAAAAGACTGAGAGCTCTTAGAACTCTAAGGGGTACAGAGTGGTATAGAGGGAAGGCGACACTGTGTTACTTATTATTCTGCAGGCACTAGTTTACCAGATTCATTTAGAGTGTTGATTCAATGGTACGTCTTTAGGGCACTTGCCAGCAGATCAAACACCCAATGGCCACATGATGCAAACATCTCATCTAAATGTACCTCATGAGACCTGACTTTAATGTTAACCTTGTGCTAGTGGGTTTTCTGCTCTGTCAGGTACTGTTCATTTCTCTACAACTCTGGCAATGCCAGACCAGGTATTGTTTGTTCTCCTTCATCTGTTGGGAAGTCAGTGTGAATGTGGCATTCTGTGCTCTGGCAAACTTGACAGAAATGTGATTGTGTTTGCACCTGCTTGGGGGTAAATTAGTATCGCGTGGTGATTATACCAGATGGTAATGTACCAGATGGCAGTCTGGCATTAGTGAAGACACAGCCATGTGTTGCACATATATTCTTTACTTTTCTGTCATGTATTAATATATTGAACATGCTTTTGCTGGGTTTTCCAAAATGGTTATGGAGGTTAAATAAACAATGCTTTTCACTCCAGGCTGTATCTGCAAGCTTCTTCATGTCTTGTCACCTCAATGTTTCCTCTATTCCTGTGACACTAAATGAAACATTTTATCCTCCTTTTCTCTGTGGTTTGAGGCATGAGGGAAAGTAATTCTGCCTGGAGGTGGAAAGCCTGTGCAGTGGTTATACAGCCAGAGAGGGTTGGGGTTTTTTTTTTGTTTTGTTTTTTTTTTACCAAGTATTAGACTGTTTCATGTTACCAGTGGTTGAGTTCCCAGGTTATCCTGAGCTGCTACAGTGGAGGCTGGGTTAAAGAGGCAAGGATCATGCAGGTATTAGGAAGTTCCTTTCCGAGCCTTTGTAGTCTGTTCCCATGTCTGCTGCTGAAGTAGATTAATCATACTGAAACTCCATACAGTTTATTTCGCATACCAAAGTGGGCTTTATTGAAGTATGTGGCTTTGGAGGTGGGGAAGGAAAAGCAACATTTGGGTTTGTGTAGGTGAGGCTATTGAAGTTGGTTGTAAATATCTGAGTGCTGTTTTATTATTATTGGAATGTTTATATAGAGTAGCTACTTTGATCTCTGTGCACTGAGTGAGTGTTAATTAATGTTGCTACAGCACAGTTGTTTGTGACTACCTTAAGAATAAACTGTAGGAAAACCCAGAATTGTTCTTGTGCTCATATGTCATGCTCAGATACCTTCAAATATTTGAACTGATTATGTGTTTGCATATAGCAAATTTATGTTTACGTATAGCAAATACAGTTCTTTTCTCTGAAGGTTTATTAAAGGTGTGTCAAATGCAGTTAGTCAAAGTCAACAGCATCACAGTTGGGTATTTCTGAATTGATAAAGGAAGATAAGTTTTATGTTCAGACAGGAGAGTTATACAGCTCCTCTGTTGGACAAAAACACCTCTCCTCTATGGGCAGGGGAAGGTTCGGCCATGTTATTAACTGACTGTACCAAAAAGTATGTCAGGTAAGGTGAAGGTACTGTTTAGATATCAGACAGTCAGCCTTTTAGCTGAAGAATAGTGCAAGGTGTTTGCCAGAGAATAAATACATCTGAGGGACTTATACTTATTGTACAGTTTGTGAAAACTGTTTTTTCTCCATTTAGCCTTCTGCTATTGTGTTATATTGCAGAAGAAAAGAAAAGAAAGATGGCCTTATATCTAGCTGTCAGTTAATCACTTGAAAGATCATTGACCTCAGATATACTATCGACGGTAATGATTTTTCCTTTAAGTTTTTATGTAACCAAACCATACTTTTAAGGAAAAACCTGTTAAACGCTTTCTGGAGATTAGATTATGGAAGCAGTTTATTAATTAAATGATAAAACAAATAAGTCTTTACTACCACCCTTTCCTCCTGCAATAATCACAGGTAAAACTTTGAGAAGAGGAGGAGGAGGAGGAGGAGGAGTAATCATAATCATCATCTGTCAAAGTTGTCAGACACTATTTCATTCTTCATTCTAAAGATGTCAGAAATTGTCTGAAATGCACAGGAAGTTCCAATGTTCTGAAAATAATTTAATAACCAATCAACAAATCTGGTATTTGAAGTTTTTTGTTCTGAATCCTTTTCTATGGCCAGAGTTCTCTTGCCAAAGGACAGTCTATATTTGCAGGCGTTGAGGTTTATTGCCTCACCTTCCATTCATGCTTGCTTTTGTGCCTAAGTAGAATGTATTAGTTTACTGAGTACTTTTTTTTTTTCAGTGAGTAGTAAGACTTCAGATTTGCCACAAACAAGACAGATAATTTAGAAGACAAATATATCTCTTCCCAGTGTACTTTCCTCTACTGGAAAATCTGAACAAAGACTGATCAAAATCAGTCCTGTCATTACTCGGGTTTTTTTTCTATATCTGATGATGTGAAATGTTATTTATAAGCACTGGTTAATTAAAATTCAGTGCATTAGACCTGTGTCTGTCTATCTGGGCTGAGATATTATTCATCAGCTGAGGGGAGGACTATATATGTAGCCATCTTTACAAACACACGTAATATATTCCACATTATCTCTAAAATCCTCAGACATAATGGCCCGTTTCAGGAAGATGCTTGTCTCATAAATGAAGAATGGGCAATTACAGCCCCATTGAGTAGCACAGTGAAGCAGTTTGCAATCTAGGAAGAAACAAAATTATCCAATACTTATTTTTGTGGCCTGACTTAGAGAATTACGTGCCCCTCAATCAAATTCTTTGCTTATTTCCCATTTCTCTTTTAGAAAATAATATTTTGTTTTTAATGTTAGTTTTCCAAGGTTTCCTTTCAAAGCCTCAGAGGCTCCAGATATCACTATATATCTCCTTATTCAGAGAGGAAGCAGGTATGATCAAGCGTTTGTTTTTTCTAAAGGTACTATAATAGATAAAAATAGCTGAAAACATTGTATGAAATAGTAACAAATAAGCACTGGCTTCATGTTCACAGATGTCTAGAAGAGTACTGTGCATAGGGCATTTTCCTTGTGAAGATAGGAGCAGACAGAAGGTCTCAGTGACGGTGCAGGAGTGGATGCAAGGGCTCCACAGATGGAAATCTGGGCTCTTGGCAAACCCCACACCTCTGTCCTTTCTCCCCAGCAGCTTTCTGTGAGTTTCCTTGCTCAGGGCAGGGAGTGCTCTGGGTTTTTTTGGATAATAAATATGTACATCTACTGGTTCTCTTTGCAACTGTCAACTTCCAAAAGTGGCTTTGCTGTATACTACTGTTCTGGTTTTGCATGTAGCTCTAAATTATTTGATCCTGGATTAATTTTGTGTCCTGGTAGTGCCGGATTTAGCTAGTTCAAATTAAATGTTTCTTTTAACATGCGCATGCTGTTACTCCATTAATGGTTGAGTAATGTAGTAATAGTTTTTGTGGATGAACCAAGAGAGGAATGAAAATTGCTGCTCAGCAATGTCCTTAGTGAGTAGATGCATTTTAAGCTTTAAATCTCAATTTTTCCATGTATGCTTTATTTTAGATTTCTTCTTTTGTGTGTGTCTTCATTTGACTGAGATAAAGATTTAAAGGGGAAAATTACTATATATGGCTACAGGCAGCCAAAACCTGTCTATGCAGCAGAAGCTTGATCTTTTTTTTTTTTCTTCTCACATTGGAATAAATGATTCAGTTGCTGGTCTGCCCCCTTGGATTATGTCTGCCAAGAGCCAACTTTTTAAATGGCTCCTATTTAATCTACCTTGTTTTAAAGACAGGGTACATTTGTTTTTTTAAAAAGGACATATGTTCTTTACCTATCAGTCAACTGAGGGAGAAAAAACCCTTCTCCTGTAATTGAATGTGACTGGGGAGTAGTTGGTTTTCCTTTTTCTCTTGCATGGCAGTTTGGATGTTTGTAACATGTAGGCTGGCAGAACATAATCCGTACGCACTTCTGTGGTTGTTGACTGTCGCTCAGACAGTTCTGCAGTCCTGAAAGCTTTTGCATGTTGAAGTTTAAAAAAATAAATGAAACTGTCAATGGAAGATTTTGTCTCAAAATGAATTGGTTTCTGCTGTTGCACTGGAATTATTTGTGAGTGCAAGTCTGTGCCGGGGCCTGTGCAGAGTCATTCCTGCATCCTCAGCTGCCACTGGGATTACCAGTGCTCAGTCTGGCAGTGGTGGTAGTTCTTGAGTTGCTGGTAATCATTTGTTGAATGTTTCTCTCTTCTTTTCTAGCCATATGTAAGTGATCCGAGCATTGGCCTGAGTGGGTTAGTTGCTTCATCATTACTATGTATGACTTTCTGGAGGGAGTGTGTGGTCCAAGAGACCTCACAGATTTCCTGGACATGGCCCACACTGTAGTTGTGCCTGTTATTTATTATGTCCTTTCAGAAACAGAAGATAAACTAGTTTCCATAATGATTATGGTTTTTTTTTTCATATGCTTAAATGAGTTTCTGCCTTTAAAAGGAAGTTATTTTGGCTCCATTTCACTTATTTGTCTGTGTACCAATGTTTTTGCTCAGCTCAGCTGGAAAATTCACCACCTACATGTTGTTTTTTTTCCAGCATAAGTTAGATAGTTATTGAAATATGTGAACAGATAATTTTTTTAACATATGGACTGTCTGGAAAATATTATAAAAGCAAGAGTCTGTGTGTTGCAGTTTCTGTGATATAGAATAGTCATAATAATGTGATTGCTTGTTATATAGTTAACTTTTGAGATGTTCTTTGAGTCTTAGGCACACACAGAGTCTTAATTAAGACCATCACCCATCATTCAGCATCAAGCTGAATCAAGCTTCCTAAATTAAATATCAGTAGGAAAAGCACTATATTGTGTTTTATCTGGAAAAATATTTAATACCATACAGCTATGGAGTTTAAACTAAAAAGCAAACGGGGTTGAGAAACCTAAAAACCTTAATATTTTAAAAATTGGAAAATACGTAAGATCTGTCAGTTTGAGATAGTAATGAAAAAGATTGGTTCCAGTGGTCTACAAAAGTTTTCTATGGACCAAGAAAGCAGGGAAAGAAGTGTTTCTTCCCTGTTTTATAACATACATCTCTGTCCTGGAGTATATTATATTTGTTTGAATTGCAGGCAATTTAAGGTGCCTGTTATGACAAGAAGTTGACAGAATCAAACGAATTAAGACGAAGGTGTCAAAACGATCAAAGGGTTGGTGGCATGCTTTATGAAGAAAACAAAACTACTCTCGATGTCTTTGTTAAATAGTGGTGAAAGGAGGTCAAAGAAGCAAGGTGATAATAGGATGAAATTAAGAAAATGTGGGCTGTGTGTCAGTATTACTTTGTGTACTGAGATAATTTTCTCTGGAACTGTTTCTTGTCAAGTACCAAAAACTGCATTAGTCAGATGTGATAAAATTAAATAAGATGCTTTATTCAGAAAGCAATGCTGTAACAAGCAGTCTTGCATTGGCCTAGATTGAACAAGCTGTCTATTCGCTGTCTCCAGTTTCTAAGAATAGTTCATGGAGTTTTGTTTTGTTTTTAAAAGAACTTTAGCTTCATTAGTGCTAAAGTTCACTAGTTCTTGAAGCTGTGATGGAAATATTCATCGAGAATTGACCTTAATATACAAAATGTGGAGGGTCACTGCAATACTTAGGTGTGTAGGTTTGTAGTTAACCCTTTCATTCTGCATTCCTAGGAGACTCTTCTATTTCATGCATTTAAACTGGCATATTTCCCATTATTTTTCCCTTCGTATGATTTTCTTCTGTGTTTGCTGTAACGATGTGGTTGTGCCTGTCGCCCCCTTTCTTGAAGCGCATCAGTCACAAGCAAGGAGAAAGGGCACTGAGCTGGATAAATTGCAAACTGTATCCTGCCTCCATCTCCCTCACCTGTGAAGACTCCACCGTCCTATGGGTCCTTTGGATGCATGGCCACATCACCGGAGGCCACATGTCAATCACGAAGCCAGAGATCATCTCACTATGCCTGTTACGTTAACTAGGATTTATACATTTTGATTATATGAGTGTATGTACCCATGGTTATTTGCAAATTAATATTTGAGAATCACATGTTTTGCAGTAACCAAGAGTGTGGATGCTCCATTTTATCACATGTACACCAGGCATAGCCATGCAATTACTTTCTCCTAGATCATTTGAAGTCACTATTATCGTAAAAGCATGGACAAATATTGGGAAATTGTGTATTCTGGATAGGGAAGGTACAATCTGGAGAATAGTCCCCAGTCTTGTATGTGTGATGATATGAAAATCTGCTTCATGAAATAATTCATTGAAAACTTTAAATGTAGCCAACAGACAATGAACTACATAGAAGAAAACAAGCACCTGTGAACGCTGCTTTAAAAAATAGGGAAATGTTAATACAGATTTTTGTTAACAGGGTAAACAGCTGAGCTATTGCCATTTCATTTCCAAAACCTCATAATTAAATCCCCTTACATGAATTAATAAGTGCTGCTCAAAATGTACTTTTCAGATAACTCAGAGACCAGCCAAGTCACAGTCATGCGTTCTTCTGGTGTTTCCTGAAGAGGAGGGTTTCCAGCAGAAAGTGTGTTTTATTAATTTAATTATATACAGTAAATGCAAATTTTGAAGTTAAGAGGTACGTGCATACTTCACAATTTTAGACAGTTTTCTGTGATTCTATCTGCTTTTTAATTTATGCCTTAACAGTTCATACTTTAAAAATAAAAATGTTACCAAAAAGGAAAAAAATTAGTTCCTAAAGGCAAAGTTAGCCTATCTATTTTTACACTTATTTCTTCATTACATTGTTAGTTTACTGGGCTTTTTAAATGCATGAATGGTTTGAGTCAGTTGACTTTTAAAAGAACAACCAAATCTTCAACTGTCCCTAATCTGGCATGGCTGCTATTGAGAAAATGTGCTTCTAAGAAACCTCAGACTTCCAGAAGATAACTGAGGGATATTGTTGTGTGATTAGTAAAACATATACAGTTGGGCCTTCATTTATAGCTAGGGAATTTTCTGAAAATGTGTAACACTAGATTTGGTTGTATTCTGAAACAGGCTCCAATAGTATCTATTGTTTTAGTCCTACAAGCAAAATTAGATCTGAAATTGTAGTTTCCTTTGGTTTGACAAGAACAAGGCAGAAGAAATTTGAGCCATCTTAGCTGCGTGGTTTCAGCTTCTAGATAAAATTTCAAATATTGAATATTTTGTATTGAAAACATTCCTGTTAAAAGGAGCCTGTTTGTCTTGGTTCAGCTGAAATGAAGCTACTTGCTTCAAAAGAGTACATACTCACTTTAGTCCCTTGAATTATTTTATCTCTTGCCCCTGGCAGTTCCTCAGTCTGCATTTTTTGTTCTTAAAGTCACTTAATAAAGTTTATGTTGAGCATTTGAGAAAAAAATGCGTGCTGATAATAATGAAAGGAGAGGGATGCTATTTAAAAGATCTTTTGCTGTTACCAAGGAAGCACAGACTGACCTATGTGCTGTGCACACTAATGTATTTTCCATGTGCTCTTCATATGTGTGATGGACATATGGTCCCATTTTGTGGCACTTTCGGTTAGCTTTTGATGTCCAGATCTCATTAGACTCGTATACCTGATGGAGAACTCTTGAAATGTTACTGTTTTTCCATCCTGAAACACAAATTTGCCTTTAGGAATGTGATCGTTGAGCAAGAAATTGTCATGCTCACATCAGTACTTCTTGTGGTTACATTACAGTGTTGTTACATTTTTCTTATTTATAGTAAGTCTGGCTTTGGTCGAAGAAGAGAGTTCTGAGGCTGCGTGTCAGTAGCTCTGGAGAGGGCATCCAGTACAGCGACATGAACAGGGCACAATGTTTTGTGTGCTCTTATCTCCTTTTAATCTCAGAATAGCCAAGGGAAAAGCTAACATTCATCTTTTGTCAATGGCTTTAAATGATTTTTGCAGATCTCCCTTGTCTTTCATCTTTAGAGGGTTGTGAAGGAAGCTGCTAGACACAGCTTGAGAAATGCTTGAGTTTGCTCAGAAGAAGCTGGAGTTGATCATACTGACCTAGCTGAGCCCAGTCTTTCTGAGTACTTGGTGAATAGGAATTTTGCTCTGTAGAAGTGTTGGAAAATAAATTTTCAGTCACTTACAGAAGCTTGATTCTATTTACTTACTTATTTAGCTATCTGGCTATTTGTTTATTTATTTAATATAGCTTTGAAGATACAAATTTCAATTCTTAAAGCATGGTAAGCCTAGAAAATAGTTACTCTGAATTATCTGTGATATACTTTCACATACTTTCAGGAGAACTGCTGTTGTTACTGTGACAGGACACAGTTTCTGTTTAGGGGTTTAAAAAACAAAAAAATGAACCAAAGTATGTTGAAGAATGCTGTGAGCATCGTATCTAATTATGTTTTTAGTTGGGAATGATAACAAAAAGAGAAGCTCCAGACAATGTTAATCAGGCCATTATGCAGTTTTGAGTTCATGCTGGTGAGAATTTGGGATCTCTTTAAAAGTTGTCTCAAGAAGCTGACTGGCATTTAAGAGATGTATCTTCCATTGCTTTATAAAACTCTGCTTACTAACTTCAGGGGAAAATATCAGCAACAATTATAACAGGAACTGTTGCTGGAAATTTTCGTAACTAGGAATAGCTATAGACAGCCTTCAACTATATATATGTGGTTTTAGTTCATACAAATCTGTTGACTTAAAATGAAAGAAAATTACTTTTCTTAAGGGTGTTGAAAGACAGACTACCCATTTGGCAGTGATAGTGTCACAGTGGCTGTAGAGACTTGACTTCATTTTATAGAGGTATTATGCAGGGCAAGAGAAAATTGAAATGTATGGTTTCCACCCATCAAGGTTGTACATGATATATATACGTACAGACTTAGGATCACACAGATAAAAAGAAATTATTTCTGCATGTGCAGAAATTCAAAATGTGAGATAGAAATTTAAAACCCTATTCCAGCAAAGCTGATGTTAAAGCACTTTTTCAACAGCTACTGCCCCATGCCTGTTTTCAGTTGTCATTAAATGCTGAAGGAACATCTAGCCACTTTCTTTGTGAATTGAGAGCACAGAATGGCCAGAAGGTCTCTGGGTTCCAAAGTCTGGTCTCCAGCTGTTGAATACAGCTGTGCAGTACATTTCTAGTTCTGAGAGATACACAGATTATCTCTTTGCCCACCATGACACACAGCTCAAAATGCTTTCCTAGACATCTGTTCATTTCTAAGACACACAGTATAGCTGTGTTAGGTTCCAAATATAGAGGAATAACAGTTTACTTTTTATACTAATCCTTTGTGTTTTAATTTATTAGGATGGAATAATAATTAGTGTCCTCAGAACTTGATATCCTCTTGTTTCACCTCACAGGTAACTTTAATTTTTGGACGGAGAAGAGGAGCCAGCTACAAATTTTGTTTAAAAGAGGCTAAGACTCTGCCCTGTGGGTGTGACTGTTCAGTCACTGTGCTCAGGGCTCTTGAGTTTGTTCTATTGGGGGCAAATTGATCTACGGTATTACAGTTGGTGCATTGCTTGATAGGAATGGTATAACTGTAAATGAGAGTGCAAAACCAGCAAGGATTTTATTAGATAATGTTGTTTGGTATTTGGAAGAGACTCTGCAGCTCTTTTCACAGGTTTATAACAAAATAGATTCCGGTCTGGTCACACCAACTGTTAAACAGTGTCCTTTAAAATCACTAGGGCCAAAGAAAGTACATCCAGAAAATCTGGAAAAGCTCAGCAGTGAGTTCTTCGCTCTCTTACTGCCATTTACATCCCCATCCCCACCACCTCTCCCCAGTTTATTTATTTATTTTCTAAACTTCTGGAGACAATTCAGAGACTAAAATATGACATAAGTGTTTTGTCTCTAGTTCATTAGATTACATGTGATGACTTCATGTTGTACAACACAGACTTGTGCGCTGGATCTGTGTTTTGTTACGGGCTGCTGGGGAGGAGAGGTTAGGAAGACAGCTGGATGTACAGATTGGCGGGTGGACTGTGCTATCAGCCCTGAGTAGTTGGATTGCTGTTGCTGCCTGAGGAGATAAGAGCAGATAAATAGTGGTACACCAGGAGTACACCAGGAACGGTCACTGGCTCTCCTTGTCAACAGCTTCAGCCTCACCATCTGCATCAGGTTATGGTAGGCAGTATTTTGCTTGTGAAGCAGTGGGTGCTACCTGAAAACCACACTCTGCTTCCTCCAGGAAGAAGATTCTGGGTGGGATGGATCGAAATGCTGGAAAAGCTAGCCTTTAGGGTAGGACATTGTGGTGTCTATGATGGGATTGAATTAATAGATGCTGGAAGGAGTGAATAAAACTAAAACTAATTGGTATGGATTTGTGGAAGATTTATCTGATAAAATTATCTTGATAATGTTTTTACATGACAGGTTCAGTTAGTGGATGAAGATGCAATAGGCTTAAGTCTTTCAACACCCATTTTTGATCACTAAGTAGAACAAAGCAAAATCAAAGGATCGCCTTTGACCTGGCTAAATGACAGATACCTAATGTAAATGTAAATATGGAGTGGTCATTGTTTAGCAATGATCTTTTTATTGGTGACATAAACCAAAAATCCCATTTCCCCTGCCAAGCTCTAAAGAGTCATGAAGCCAGAGCTTACAAGGCCTGAAAGGACCCCTGTGGTCAGGCAACCTGATTTCCTGGCCAATGGAGGCATTAAGACACTTTTGAATTAATTTTTGTTTGAGAGGTTTCCATGTAAATTTAAAAATCACCAGTGACGGGAACAATCATTCTTTGCCTTGCCAATGACATACAGCAATTAGTGAAATGAGAAATGACAGAGAGAGGCAGTGATGTGGATAGATTGTTAAGATGTGTTTGGTTAGTGGCAATTCTGAGGTCAAAGTCTTCTTGATAGGAAACATAGATTCCTAGAGTGGTTAAGGTCAGAAGATCATCTAGTTCCAATCCCTCTGCTGTGGGCAGGGACAATGACTAATTCCCGTAGGCATATCCTCTGTGAAATGTGGCAACTCTGAATGGAGGGTTGCAGCAGATGATCAGCTCAACATGAGTTCAACATAGGATTATTCCCAGAAAGGACAAGTGCGATTGCTTGGTATTAAAAATTACGTACTCTCTCTAGGACTAGAGGTTATACCATGTATTTGGCACTGGTGCAACTGCTGCTGGAATATCCTGCTGATGTCCATGAATCACAGTTGCTTTTGACTGTGCCCAGAGAAGAGCCAAGGAATTCTGTGGTGGATTCAGACCTATACTCTATAGTGTATTTATTTGGTTTAGGAAATCAGTAAGAAAATTATGGGCAATTCTAGAATCAAGATTATGCTTTTTTCTTCCTGAAAAATAAACTGTAATTCAACACAATTATTTCAGAGAAATCATATCCCTTGAGTTACATATTCTTCCTTTCTTGCTCTGTAAGGTATGAATATATTTCATAGAATCATAGAATCATATCATAATTTGGGTTGGAAGGGGCCTTTAAAGATCATCTAGTCCAGTCTCCTCTGCAGTGAGAAGGGACATCCTCAGCCACATCAAGTTGCTCAGAGCCCCATCCAACCTGACCTCGAATATTTACAGGAATGGGATATCTGCCACATCTCTGGGCAACATGTTTCATTGTTTCACCACACGCATCATAAAAAACTTGTTCCTTATATCTGCTTGGACCATTTAATTCTCCTATCACTACAGGCCCTAGTAAAAAGACTGCCCCCTTTTAGCATTGGAAGGCTGCTGTAAGGTCTCCCTGGTTGAACAACCCCAACTGTCTCAGCCTTTCTTCACGGAAGAAGTGTTCCATCTCTCTGATCATTTTTGTGAACTTCTGTTGGACTCACTCCAGCAGGTCTAAGATCTTCTTGTGTTGAGGACTCCAGAGCTGGACATGGCACTGCAGGTGGGGTCTCACCAGCATGGAGCAGAGGGGCAGAATCACCTCTCTTGACCTGCTGACGCTTCTTTTGATGCAGCCCAGGATGTGACTGGCCTTCTGGGCTGTGAGTACACGTTGTTGGCTCATGTACAGCTTTTCATCCACCAGTGCCTCCAAGTCCTTTTCCACAGGGCTGCTCTCAATCTCTTCATCCCCCAGCCTGTATTGATACCTGGGATTGCCCTGACCCAGCTGCAATTTCACTTCCCAGTCAGAACATTAGACATATTTTGAGCTGTGTATATTAGCATAGAAGCCATCTGACGAAACTGTGATTTTCGTATGCCAGATTCTGGGTTAATCTGTGTGCCATACAGGACTCATGAAGACTGAAGCCCTTTAAGGTGTTGCACTTCGAGAACTCTAGAAAAAGTCCTGAAAAAAAAGGTTAGCAGAGATTGAAATTGACTGAGCTGCAGTATTGTGTTCATGTCAGTTGTGATCACCAGTGCATCTCTGGCTGTGCTTCCTGCCCCGGTGAGCTTGTTTTGGGATAGTCCCTCCTGCAGCGCGGTCACCTGCACATCAGTAAAGTATTGCCACATTTAGCTGGCCAGATGGATTCCCACTAGTGCTTATCTTCGCAGCAATTTATGGCCTAGAGTTTTTCCGCCTCACAAGCTTGAATGCTTTTTTTGAGATTTCTCTTCTATAAAATGATACATTCTTGAAGACCTGTATGTAATTGAGAACGTCTGTAAATCCCAATAATTTCTCTAGATACATTACTCTTCGATAATGAACTGTGGCAGCTGAAGGACTGCTTTATTTATACCTGCCATATCTTATTTCCAAGCTGAAATACCAACATGTGTATTTGATTTCTTTTTAAAAGGTGTCTTCCCAGCTGCAATACACAACTCCTTCAGGCCAGAAGGAAAGATACCTTTTCTGTAACTTTTGTCATTGTCATTCCATTGTATGACTATTAAAGGTGCTGGTTTTGGCATAATCTTGTTAGCTGAGCACTTCTGTTGTCACCAAGGCTCTGTTTGATTTTTAACTATTTTCTTTCCAGCATGACTTCTGTTGTTTCATAAAAAAACTCAAACCAAACCACTCAATTAAAATTCTTGTATTTTTTGCCCTTCCCTTCCAAATTACCTTTGTTTGAGATTCCCTTATAGTATAGTAAAATAAAAGCAAACTTTTAGTTGATAGACTGTTTTGAAGAAAATAGTGTATATTGAATTACGCTGTGAACTAATGCCTTATATTGATTTAAATATACACTTTTAGAGACACATCTGGATACACAGCTGATGTATCCAATTTCAGATGTTAAAAAAGCAAATAAAAAATATCTCTGAGCAATGTAGACTTACCATTATTTTGCAAAAAAATATAGTTTGAAAATAGAGTAAAAATACAAAAAAAAGGTCAAAATGCTAGAAATATCAAGCAACATCTGGTTTTAGTTCATGTTATGATTTTACAGTCTGAGTGTACAATGACTTTTACCTAATAAGGAAAGGAGTGAGTAATCAGTTGTTTCTAGCAATTAACTGATCTACCTGCAGGATGGTAATTAAAATGAGTTATGCATGTAAAAGGAAACTGAATATTTCTCTCCCTTCAATCATTTTTCTTGCATAAATTTGTTTTTAGAATGGCTTCTGAAACAACTTCAAAGCAACACCATGTACAAATCTCATGTAGAACCAAAAAAAATCTGCACCTGATTCATGTTACCTGCGGTTAGAGCCTGCAATGTTTGCAAAGTCGGTGAAGAGAAAGAACCAGAGATCTCCAACGGAATGATAGGACTTGCAAAATTAGTCCTTGGCAAGTGTTGCACCTCTCCTGCCTACCATTGTAGCAGAGGTACCTGGCTGGGGGGTACTGGTCATCTCGACCAACACGGGATCCTCTCCTGACGACATGTTGGTAGAAGATCTGTGCTCAGCCCTGCAGTCCCACAGCATATTAGGTAAAGAGGTGATACTGTCACCTCCCTTTGCCTGCGAGTTGAGGTGCTTGGGCTGAAAATGACTGACCTGTATTCAAATCTCTCTGCATGCTGGGTGACCCATGTGTGGTTGCCACCTCTGAATTGTGTGTCTTCACGGCTAGGATACAGAATTGTCCAAGAGTGAGGAGTTTGAGGAATTTCCCCTCTTACTGAAGCCTACCCACTTATGTTGAGAGTAAGAGAGACAGCAGGATGGAGAATATGACTGAGGGAAGCTGATTCTGGCATCTTTTTAGCTGTTGTCTGCAGTTGAAGGTGAGGCATTACCAATTCTCATCCCTGTGCTTAGGAACATGACTGGTCATAGGTGACTTCTGAATCACAGAATCACAGGATTATTGAGGCTGGAAAAGACCTCTGAGATCATCAAGTCCAGCCTGTGTCTCAACATCACCACATGGGCCAGACCATGGCACCACGTGCCACATCCAGCCT
>NW_009707134.1:0-508 GCF_000703405.1 Apaloderma vittatum | reverse complement strand
ATATAAATAACTGAGGGGTGGGTGTCAAGAGGAAGAAGATAATCTTTTCTCAGTGGTGCCCAGCAATAGAACAAGAAATAATGGGTTTAAGCTAGAATATAGGAAGTTCCACCTCAACATGAGGAGAAACTTCTTTGCTGTGAGGGTGATAGAGCACCGGCACAGGCTGCCCAGAGAGGGCGTGGATTCTCCTTCTCTGGAGACTTTCAAAACCCACCTGGATGTTCTCCTGTGTGGCTGCCCTAGGGGATCCTGCTCTGGCAGGGGGATTGGACTAAATGATCTCTAGAGGTCTCTTCCAACCCGAACATTCTATGATTCTATGAAATGCCAAGGTTCCCAAAAAAACATGGTTCATTTGGGCTGCTGGAAATTAGCAAGCAGCATATGCCCAAGTCTCCTGAAACATTATGAAAATCTCCGCAAACCATTCCAAAGGGCAGCAATAACTTAAATACATAAACTGCTACATGTATTTTATATATACATATAGGGATATACATATATA
>NW_009707133.1:1150-1619 GCF_000703405.1 Apaloderma vittatum | reverse complement strand
GCTCCTTAAAACTTAAATTTGATTACAACAGGGGCACCTCACTCTGCTCACTCAGGTCTCTCCCTGGCCAGCCGTAAGGCAGCGGTGAGTTATGTCTAGTGGAACCTGTCGGGGTGCAAATCTGCCTGGGTGCTGCTCGCAGCTTGCTGGGGAGCTCCCCTGGTACCGCAGGAAGGACCAAGGCTGGGAAGAGGGTGCGGGCCACTGCTCGGAGACTTGCCTTCTGTCGAGTTCTCCTTGACTGCCTGCTCCAGAAATCCCCCACTTCAAGGAAGTGATTATCATGGCCACAAACTGCGACTCCTGTGGGCACAGGACGAACGAAGTGAGCCGGGGAGCTAGCGTCCCTTTTCGGGGAGGCGGTGGGCAGGGGAGTGGTGCTCTCTGCTTTCGTGGGTACACGTTTCTCGGGGCAAGTCCCTGGGTTCAGGCGTGATTTAGGTGTGAAAGCCCGTGGAGCTGACTGGTG
>NW_009707133.1:857-1125 GCF_000703405.1 Apaloderma vittatum | reverse complement strand
GTGGAGCCGCAGGGCACCAGGATCATCCTTCGGATTACAGACCCTTCCGACATGACAAGGGATGTCCTCAAGGTACCTGACCTGTCCTCCCGCGGGGGGCCCGGCTGTCTCTCTGCGGGGGGGCTCACGGCTGCTCACCCTTGCAGTCGGAGACGTGCAGCGTGGAGATCCCAGAGCTGGAGTTCGAGCTGGGGATGGGAGCGCTGGGGGGGAAATTCACTACGCTGGAGGGGCTGCTGAAGGGCCTCAGGGGCCTGGGGACAGGCGC
>NW_009707133.1:256-790 GCF_000703405.1 Apaloderma vittatum | reverse complement strand
TGGCTGAGGGAGCAGGTGGGCTCCTCTAGGTTGAGAGAAACCCCTTCACCCTGGGCGACAGCTCGACCCCCAGTAAGACGGAGAAGCTGCAAGAGTTCATCGGGAAACTGCAAGAGGTGAGTGTGCTCCTGACTTTTTGTGCTTGCCGCTGTCGCTGCCCCTGTGGAATACGTTTAACCGAATTCCTTGACAAGTGCCACCTTACCTCCTGCGATTGCCTTGCGTTTTCTGCCAAACTATTACTGCTTTTTAACTGATGAAAGTGTTAGAACTAAAGCGTGCTGTGAGTGGGAAGGGTCTCCATGCCTGGACGTCCTCTCTTTCTGCAGATCATAGAGGGGAAGACGAAGGCTCACATCATCATGGATGACCCTGCAGGCAACAGCTACCTTCAGGTACAGTGTTGTGTGCTTGGAAGATGAACTCCTGGGAGCCTGAGCAGTTGGGGTGCATTCTCTCCTTTCTTTCCCTCGTGTGTGCTAGCGGGCAGGGGGCCCTTTGGGACTCTGGTACTCGCTGCGGGCCCTGTCCAGG
>NW_009707133.1:0-234 GCF_000703405.1 Apaloderma vittatum | reverse complement strand
GGAAGCCGGGAGCAGCCTCTGCTCCCCGGCATTAGGGGCTGGGCAGGTGGTGTCTGGTCTGCCCTGAGCCGAGCTCTCTGTGCGGTGTTGGGCAGGTCTTGCCCTCGTCAGTGGTGAACCCTGTCCAAAGCCTCTGGCTGTTGCTGGGGTGCAGCTGGAGGGTGCTGGTGCCCCTGACTTTGAGCGGAGGGGTGTGAAGGAGGCCTCCCGTCTCGCCCCGCAGAACACCTACGC
>NW_009707132.1:283-3694 GCF_000703405.1 Apaloderma vittatum | reverse complement strand
AACGGGGGAGGGAGAGGGATGCCAAGCTCCCAGTCCGTGCGAGGAACGTCTAAGTTAGGCTTTCGACTGCAGAGGAGGTGTTTACACTAAAAGTTATTATCAGAAGACAAGGTTTGGGTGCAGCTTAGATGTAGGAGTTCCACAATAGCCCTGAAAGCCCCTTTATTGTGTGAACACATGTAGCTTTAATTCTCTCTTCCACTGGATAAATAAAAGGCAGCAAAGTGATTTCAGCAGAAAGATAAGCAAGTGACAACAACAAAAAACTTTAGGAAGCAACAGGACATTAGTACGAGACAGGAGGTGTATAAAGACCCACAATCCAAGGGGTGTCTCCAGGGAATGTAAGGGCAGAGATACAGTAAAGCAGTCAGAAGGAGGTATTTCCAGGAGTGTTCTTCGTATTAGTCTTTTCAGGAAGAGCACATCATCGAGGAACGTGAGAGTCGAAGGAATAAACAGAGTGCAGACACCAGAGGAGGTGAGAAAGAAGCGTTTACCAGCCTGCTACTGGCAAACATAAAAGCAGCTAGGACTACAGAGCTTTGCTAAGGGCATACAACAGATACCATCCCAGGCTGCAGGATGCACCTGGCTCCTCCCCCGGACAAACCTCACTGCACGCTCTCCTAAATACTGTATTACAAACAGTAATAGGAGCGCAGTAGTGCTGATATGCCAGGGAGTGACTTATTTCAAGGCAGACCAAGTGGCTTTGCAGAAGCTAAAAATGGTTAGCAGCCAACAGTCTCCCCCGAGCATCTCCATAAAACTCTCTAGGATGTTCACAGAGAGCAGCCCAGGTTGCGCAACCTAGACTAGCGATCCTGCTACGGAATTTAGGACTGAGTAGTTTCAGCATGCTCTTTTACCTCAAGTGATCCATGCTCCAGAAGAGCATGTCCCCTTGTGCTGGCAACTCACCGTATTTTAGTTCACAGATCTGACTGTCTTTCTTCTTTAGTTTCTCACAGATCTTTTCCACGGGGATGTGATGACTCATGGGCTTTGATACCTCATTAATGATTTTGGTGGCTGCATCACTTGTGGCCCCAACATAATAGCACTAAAAGGAAAGAAAAGAATGAGGCAATGCATGGGAAAGAGCTTTTAGAAGGAAAGTTTTCTATCCATCTTCTCACTTGGTTTTGCAGCTAGATGTTTACTGTTACAGAACCTTTCCAAGTGACTACTCCAGACAGGCAAAGGCAAGCTTAACTCAGCCCAGGGTACCAAGCAGATGTTTCCCATCACACTGCTTTTAAAGCTGTTGTCTGGTTAAGGCTGGTTGTGTTGTTTCTCAACTTTAAAAAAAAAAAAAAAAGATTTTGATTACTAATAAAGACTTTGTCATTCAAGGAGAAAGGCTTTCTTAAGCGTTCCACCTCTGCATTTCTCATGATGTCTCTTTGTAGTTCTCTTAGGAGAGTTTGGGGCCTTTTCCATGGGCCCTTCCTTTAGGGATTGCCTTCTGGTTTTACTTAGGGCAATTTGACCCTTATTTAATTTTCAGCTAAACAGACGAAGAGCATAAGTATTTTAACAGCTTGTACAGCATCTCAAATACAGTTTAAGGGACAAGGAAATCCTACAGCAAGTAAAAGCTTTGTGATCCCCAGCACCTCAGTAACAGGGAGAAACAAGGTCACCCTTGATGATCTCTGTTCACTGATTTGGGTTTTTTAATTTTTTTTTTTTTTAAAGTGAAGAGGTCAAACTCCTCAGGTCCTCTCTTATAAAAAATACAGGACCAGTTGTGGCCACAGAGCTAGGAGGTACAGCTCCTGGGAAGTCCAGTCATAAAAACTCAGAAGCAGTAGCTTCCGCTCACTTGCCAACTATTCTACAACTTATTCAAAAGGCAAATATCATTGACTACTACTACTTACCAAGCGGTTCTCTTTGCCTTTTGCTTCTTTGCAGGATTTCAAGAGCTCCTTTTCAATACTGGCAGGTGTGAACTCAACGTCGTTGTCCTTTAGACTCTGGTAGAACCTTCCCAGGAACGTGACACACACTGGAAGGGAAGATGGATGGAGTTAACCTGCCACTGCAATAATCTTGTGGCAGGGCTTTGAGGGTTTTTACAAAATAAGGAATTTGGAAAACAGGGCTTCTAGAAGCTGCAATAGCAGTCACTGACTTCACACATACTTCAGTAAGTCTTTGAGAGGACACACGAATCAATGATATGCCCTAGTACTTCTGGTGGGGTTTTAACAATCTGAAAAAACAGATCCATGAAGCGTCCAGTGGCTTCTGCACACTGTCCTGAGTGAGCAGCAGTATTCAGCTGAAGGGTACAACAGAGAACAGTGCCTGTGCAAAAACATAAACGATTTTCTGTCTTATTCTTGCTGCTTAGGGAAGCAACTTGTCAGACTATAGGCTTCAAAACGAGTTCTCACTGAAAACCATCTCTCTCTGCATAATCCTGTTACAGACTCCACGTGTGCTGGTTTTAGTAACATGGTTATCACTGATAATCACATTTGTTCAGTTCATAAGTTAGTTCCAAAACAAAGTTATATGATTGCATGCTATGTCCGCTTGGCATGTTTCTCCTCTTCATTCCCCACCAACTTCTGAATCGGTTTCACGTTGAAAGAGGGAAGAGTCTTAAAGATAACGGAAGTCCCACAAGTGCAGCAGCAGTCAAGGACAGATCCAAGTTCCTGCCTGCAGGAAGGGCAGGTACAACGTAGCCATTACGCTCTCCCTTTGGCAGCAGTCGCTCTGCACGGGTTCCAGACTAAGGAGAGCACACCAGCGCGTCGCTTGGGAGGAGGGCGGACAGCGACAGTGACTGCAGCATCCTTGGGCTGTGTGCTTGCCCTGCGTCAGGTTTTGCTCATTCTGCTGCTCACGCACCTCGCCCGTGAACATCAGCATCACTTTGGACTGAGAGCTCCACGGCCCCACCAAGTCCTGCAGCAGAGCCTGTGGACTCTCGTGACTTTCAGGTGTGAGAGACAAGTGCCTGGCACTGGCCTGCCTCTGGAGGAAAGGCACAAGTTATTTCTTTTATGCCATTTGTCTACCCCAACAGATGGGGATCCGCAAATATTACTGTCATTAGCAACTTGTATTTGACTCTGAACAAAGGCCGTGCTGCCGGAAACGGGGACATACACGAATGAAATCCAGTATGACCATCATGAAACCAAGGAGAGGCTTGCATTAAAACCAGAAGTAATTATAAGCTGGGCCGTTTAGGAAAACATTTGTCATATATGTACAACACCATCATTTACCTCACATCAGTTTGTCACCAGTCACAGACACACATTGATGTCCACTACACGCTGTTTGGAAGTGAAAACCTTTGGAAAAAATACAGATGCTGCAGGCAGTGGCACCGATGACTACACAGAAACAAGCTTCCAACCTAGTGCTGGGACAGCACCCGAA
>NW_009707132.1:0-215 GCF_000703405.1 Apaloderma vittatum | reverse complement strand
GGGTCAGCATTAGTACCACAAACTCCCAACCAGTTAGTATAGCCCCACCTCGTTTTCCATGTTTCACCTGAGGAATCTCTTCTGTTCCACCATGCGAGAGCCGTTTAATTTACTGTGCAGCTCAGCAGCTTCCCCCAATAAGCTTTTGTATCTCGGCGGTACGCAAAGCGCCCGGTTTGACACCCAGCAGCTGAACACTGCTCCTGGTTCCTGGG
>NW_009707131.1:11833-18066 GCF_000703405.1 Apaloderma vittatum | reverse complement strand
TTAGGTTCTGCCAGAGTCTTCTCTTTTCAAGGCTGAACAGCAACTTAGAACCACATCTCATCCTGCAGTCATCATGGTTTGCAAGTTGCTTGCTTCCATTGTTCATTAGCTTGTCGTAAGAAAAATTTTAACCAAACCTATAGTTATATTTAAGATTTTTGACGCTAGCTGAAGAAGCAGCGTGTTGAGATGCTTGAAGCATCAGCAAAAGGAGGGTTTGCAGCTCACTCTTACTTTACAATTGACTATCCTTGGATGGACTGAAAACAACCACAGCAATCAGCAATTCTACCAAGCAAACAACAACAAGAAATATTAAAAAAACAAAGCAAAACAACAAGCAACTCCTTTTAAGTATTTTTATAATGTGCTATTTCACCTACAGGACAAGAATTGTGACCTCTGCAGCCAAGTACAAACATATGTACCTCTAAAAAAAAAAAAACCAAACCCAACAGATTTTTTCCTTGGAGATTTTTTTTGGTGGTTGGTTTGGTTTAAGAAAAAAACAACCAAAACCAACACCAAAACACACACACAGCAAGTCAGATCAGCTTCACTGCTGCCAACACACCTGTGCTGATTTATATCAAGCTGAGTTTCTGTCCCATCTAGCAGAAACACTGTGATCCTCTTGTGTTTCCCCCCATGACCCTGCAACCTTGTTCTTTACTCCTCATTCTTTTTCAAACCTACTCTTTATAGGAATCTTTCAAGCTGCCACATTTCCCATATGCTACAAATGTCATACAATTGACAACTCATGGATTTAGGGTTCCACTCTCACCCTCAAAACACAACATATATTGGAAAGACAAATCATGATGCGAAGCTGCAGATGTGTTGTCTTTATTGTGTTTTCCTTCTCACCCATTAGCTCATTCCAGTTGAGTAACAGTATTGAATAAAGAAAGAACAAGAAGGATTTCATTTTTCTGTAGTTCTCCTGTAGCTAAATCGAATTCAAACTATCTATTAATTTTGTTAAGCCACAGATTAATTCCCAAGATACAACATCTAAGTACTTCGTTAAGCGATGCTACCTACCTAATAATCAAAGGCCAAACAAGCAGACACTAAAGCAAGTCATTAACGGCTACATCTGGCTAAGCAGCACTGGCGACCTTTCTTAATCACTGCATCTGGCATCATACAAATGAGAAAAATGAAATATTTTAAGCTCTGGGGTTTTTAAGTAAAGTAAAAAGGCAAGAGATTGTCAGGACAAGAAACACAGTAGAAAAGCCATAATGTATGTACACCACAGGAAAGCTCTTACTATTCCAAGTGAGATGCAGTGAACGCCAGCCACAGAAATTCAGTATTTTATGTAAAAGTCCTCTAGCTAAGTTTATCTGTGTCCAATTGTTCAACGGTTCAACTGTATCATTACTTGCTTGTGTTTGTGTCATCCTGAGGTGGAATTCCTCACAGTCTGGCAGTAGCACAGCTCAGTGGCACTTCACAGAATCACTGGAGTTGAAAGGGACCCTCTAGAAATCGTCTCGTCCAACCCCCTGCAGAAGCAGGATCAGCTATAGCACATCCCGCAGAAACGTGTGAAAGTCTCCAGGGAACGAGACTCCACAACCTCCCTGGGCAGCCTGTGCCAGGGCACCGTCACCCTCACAGGAAAGAAGTTCTTCCCCACACTCGCCTCACGCTAGCGCCAGCCAGCATCACGGCACAAGGAAGGTCACGGACACGCACGTGCCCGGATCCCACGGCTGCCTCCTCCTTCGAGCCGGCACGCCTCTTTCTGAACTTACATCAGCAACTGACTGGGTTAACCCGATCGAGATTCAAATGAGCTCACCAAGAAAGAAAAGTCTAGTTTTTGGGCTCGGCTTCCCAATTCAAATTCCTGTATGGCTGTAGGAACGCTCGGGGAAGCTCTACAGGGATTTGAATTGGGGTGAGGAGGCGAGACGAGCAGCAGAAGCGAGGCAGGAGCCCATCTTTAAGAGGAGTCATTTACACCGGCATTAATTATCTGTGGAACCACAGCCCAAAGGCCGAACTTTAATACAAACCTACCAATGGCAGTACAGCCTGTTGAAACAGAGTTAAGTTTTGTCACATTGGTGGAAACTTAGCCATGGCGAATTAATGAACTGAAGCAGTGTATTGGTACTCATGAGCCGAAGAATACAATAAATTATCTTGACTGCAGTAGGCAATATTGCATTTCATGACCAAAAAAAGGAAAAAAAAAAAAAATTTAACTCCCAGCTGTCAGACTTGGCAGCTCATTGAAGAACTTGCCAAGTTCATTTTGATTTTAATTAATAAATAAACAAAATTTACTGTTCATGCAAATTTTGGTCTTAAGAGAAAAAGACTGCTCATCTCCCTTTTTCGTTCTACCTCTAAAAACCAAAGTAATTCAAAACCAGGTGCACATGTCCAGGAAACCTTTATTTCTCTCCAGCATTTCTCAGTTAAAATACCCAACCCGAATTATAATAGCATTCCTTCAACAATAAAATACCCATGACTACTCACCTTCTATTCATATGCCCATGAACTGTAGTAACACGGGCTGGATGGGGGAACTGCTATAGTCAATATTGCATCTTGAAGCAAGAGCCCACACTAGATTATTACAATCTCATCTATCCTTTAAATATACCAATTTTTCACATCAGCTTTTCTAGGTACACTTGAATGAGAAGATTTATTTTCTACCTCCTAGATACAGTACGAGGAAGTTGAATTTTTTTTCTTAGGATTCTTTCAACCTAAAATACCATTTAAATAATAGTTTTGTCAATCAGAAGACACTGCAGGGTATGAGAGATGACTATTTTTGAAAGAATGAGAAAAACTCTGTGTATAATAAAATCACATGAACTAGAAAAATTCTTGAAGCAGCTCCAAGAGGGAGGGGGAGCAAAATCTGAATTCCATTTGATATTTATATTTTTTTTTTAATGTGAGAAGAATCTGTCTCCATCTACCCGTTTATGCAGAACACCTTTTGGGTTTCATTAACAATTTGGGGGGAAAAAAAAGTGCTCAGAAGTTATCCAGTCCTGCTGCATTCAGTTTCCCTAGAAGACAGCAGATGAGTAGTGTCTGGGGAAAGGTGCAAGATCAGGACCAAAAGAAAAAGTTCTAATGTAGTAAATTGGCACCAAAAAGATACAAGCAGAAAGCCTGTGTGGGATGGGTTGTTGCATTTATTTTTTTTTTAAATCCTCAAAAAAATCTAAGCAATCTTGGAAAGCATTACAGATTTGTTCAATGTGTTGGTTCTGGCTCAAGGAGTAAGAGGGAGGCGGAAGAGCTTTCTTCAGAAAAATAATCTTCTTACCACTGGTTTGCATCAGAAAGCACGCATACGCTTTCATAATATCACTTGCTCAATCCAATTACACAAAAAATACCATTTATCACAACAGTTCCTGCATAGAACCACCTTTTATGGGAGTAATCCAGAGCTCAGCAAAAAGAACACGAGACTGATTCTCCTGGGACTGAACAGAATTGGGATCTGCTGTCACCTGGACTGGAAGAAGACTCACAGAAGATGCAGGCTGGGGTATGACATATGCCAAAAATTTGAAAAAAAACAGGCCAAACGTAACATGAATGAGCTGCTGATCAATGACAGTCAAGAATTTGTCCCAGAAATTCCCCAAGAACTTTTCAAGCTTTAGGCTGAATGTTGCATTTGATCAGCTCATTCGCATCCTTCGGGAACCTTACTTGAAAACAAACCACAGTAACACATAGCCCTGCTGCTATGAGAGTCCAGGGGTAAAACAAAACAAAAACCCAAGAAGTCCTAAGATTTTTATTTTAAATTGACATAAATTGACATTTCCTACACAGCGTTCATTGCAGAATATTTAAAAGTGGGCCAGTTCTAAAGTAGTGAAGCAAATTCTTATAAGCAGACACTGAAAAGTAAAAATAAAAAAAATTATAAAGTGGAAAGTGGCTCCTCACGTATATAAAACAAAATTCTCTTATGAATAAAATCCTAAACTTTTATAAAAAATCCTAAGAAATAAAAAAAAGTATATAATTCTTTCTGAAGGAAAGCAGGAAGTTAAAGAAATTTTAAAAAGAAATTCAAGTAACCCCGAAACCTCCCAAAAGAGGCAAAATTCTCAGCCTCCTGTGCAAAGATGCTATAGCAAATAGAAAAAATCAAGAGACTGTGGTGAGTTTCTGCTGTTTCACTAGATTTTCTTGAGGGAATGCATGTCCTTATGCCTTTCCTCTACAAGAAAATACCACAGGTCCTTGATAACAAGACCTTTATTTTGTGTCCTCCAGCTGATCACCTTAGCCCACTCCAAAAGAAATAAACAAAACAAGAGAACTACAACAATTTCTTGCCATGTTGAAGTCTGAAATAGAAAGTTCTACCATCTGCAGGGGAATTCAGAACTGTGACTTATTACTGGCACATTTAGAGGCGATTATCATATGGACCAATGGTTACACACCTCACAGGCTCACGTTTCCAGCATGAAAATGATCCTTGAAACTGAGGATATCCATAAGCTTTGTCTGACACTTGAAAGGCTACAACAAGCTACGTGGCCTAAAGAAATCCAGGAGATTCCTGAGGAGCGTTACCTTGGGCTCACAGCCCACAGACTGCAGTGACCAAACATATGTTTCCCCTTGCGAGGCGTAAAAAACCCAAACCAACGCTTCCTCTCGGGTGCTCTCTCACGCTAAAACACTGCACGCCTTTCGAATTCTCTGATTTCCATTTAGTTGCCCCATCTGCTACGAGTATTTCAATACAACATCTTTTATATCCTAACATCAAGGTGATGTTGCCAATTAAGTTCTGCTGTGACCATCTGTAAAAGGAAAAAGGGAGGAGAGAAATAAACACAACTATTTCCTCATTAATTTTAAAGAACTTGGATTTCAACCAGGATTTCAGTGATAGAAAAAAGAAAATAATTCATAGATTTATGCTCTACATGGATTTCTCTAGGACAAGTAACATTGGAATTATTTTTTTAAATTCAGAAGGGTTTCAGATCTTGTGAAATGTTTGCCTTTGAATTAGATCGTTTATCAAGAGAATTTTTATATGGGTATGATTTAGGACTTTATCCAAATCCAGACTTTCATTTTCACAAATTAAGACATTCAAGCCTTATGAAATAAAATAATGGCAATCCCTGTAAAATTTCTTTACTTTCTTCACAGCTTCTTGTTCACCTTCAAAACTAGAGAGCACATAAAGTGTAACCCCTTTGGCATTAAACATGTTAGACACAATTTTTTCCTTTAACCGACCTGCTTCTTTCTAAATATGGCAAGGGTCTGGGTTTTCCCAAAAAGAACCATAGAAAGCAAACAAAAAACCTGACACACTCAACTTCCACTGTAACTGGAAGACTATGGAACACAATTACAGCATGGGGTTTTTTTCTTAAAAAACAAACAAAAAAATATTCAAGGATTCAAGTTTTAAGCAGCGCAAGATTTAAAAAAAGAGCAGAAACGTGAGACATTAAAACCCAAAACTCACTGTTTAGCTCATTGCATCACTAAGCAAGAACCTAAGAGGCCTGCAGAAAGATTTTTCTGGTATCACCCTCAACAGTCAAAGACTAAAGAAAAAACCATAACCACTGGAGTTGCAACTGGGAGACAAGGTGTCGACTCATACTCACGCTGCCTAACTACTTGCAAGATTTAGTCTCGTATTTATAAACCACCTATTCACCACTCTTACCATACAGAAAATGAAATTTAAATTAACTAGCGGCACGGGTCATGACCACAATGAAAACATACTCTGGCCTGTAAAAAAAGAACTGGGCTCAGCAATTTGGGCAGGCCGTTCCGCTATCCTATTAAATCCGCAGCTCAACCTGTGAAATGTTAATAATGGGTTTCTCTTTAACATTCTGCAGGAATTTCTTCTGCAGGGATTGAATTTTCTTCTCCTCAGTAGCTGTGCTTACCGTAGAGCTTATAAAAAGCTTCTGTGGAACCATGGATGCAAAAAGACACGCATTTGGACAATAACGGCATTTCTAGTCTCCAACAGAAAATAAATGTTTGGAAAGTCGGAGGCCAGAGGAATCCTTTTGCCCAGGACCTTGTGTGCCATTTATAAAAACACTGATATGGTTAGGACATTCATTCAGATCTTAAAGAATAAAAGTTTTAAACTAGGCACAACGCATGAAATACGGAATTAATACATTATGTGACTTTGTAATGTTTGTCTCCTGCGTGCAAGCTAG
>NW_009707131.1:0-11802 GCF_000703405.1 Apaloderma vittatum | reverse complement strand
CGCTCTTCCTCCACTCTCCAACATGCAGCGACCCTTCCGCAAGTATCTGCTCACTTATTTTCAATTTCAGCTTCTTGAGTTCCTATCTTTTGTGACAAGGACAGAGACTTTACAGAACACAAGTCAAAAACAACGAACTTCAGACTTGTACCAAATAAACTATATTCTACAGAAAAACATTGGTTCTAAGGGGACAAAGATGATGCACCTGAGGAACAAGATTAAAACCCTTTATCATTTACCAACACCGAGTTGAAAGCACATTGGTAAACACTTCACATTTCATCCCTCATCTCTCAGTGAATTCACCCCACATTCACACTGGGCTTCCTAGCAACTCTTCCTTTAGAAATACATTTTTCCATTTATTGAAAACAATAGTGAGAGTGAGTCATTTCTGTAGAATACAGGCCCTCACATACACCAGATGCCTAATGTTGCATGCTGTGGGGGGGGAAAAAAAAAAGGGAAAACAGGAACCAAAAAAACTAATGCCTACTCAAATTGCTGTATTTATCACAGAACTCTGTCAGCATTTTGCATTTTTTGTAAATGTTTTCTTCAGAATGTTTGAAACGTTTTTTTCATCTTCAGATCTTAATATTGCTTGTCAAAACGTACTACCAAGTTC
Organism: Apaloderma vittatum; assembly: GCF_000703405.1. Taxonomy (NCBI): domain Eukaryota; kingdom Metazoa; phylum Chordata; class Aves; order Trogoniformes; family Trogonidae; genus Apaloderma; species Apaloderma vittatum. The sequence continues at coordinate 11,171 of NW_009707131.1, read as the reverse complement.
TGTAAAAGCTAACCTCTAATTAGCTCAGTTACTAGCAGCTTGAGAATACCGCCCAAACAATGACGCCAAATTACTGTCTTTTAACAAGGGAGTAAAACAAACAGAGAAGAAAAAAAAAAAACCCTCAAAGCTTGAGAACTGAGAAAACGAACATTTCCTTACATGTTTCAAGGATCTCCCTCCCAATTCCACTGAATCTGTTCCAATAAACATTTCTTTATCTATATTTTTGGTGTTATCTTTTTAAACTGCTTCTGTAAAAAAATCAAGCCTGACTAGCTTGCTACACGCAGAACAGTCAAGTAGAACTCCTGTCCCCTTCATTCTTCTCTGTAACTACTGGAGCGTAAGTAGACAAATCAAAAAACGAACCGAGAACTGAAATAGAGTAATTCACTCGGATGAAATTATAACACCGTGAGCGGGGTGTTCAACCAATCACTGCGAAATCTAGAGCAGTAATTAGACTCCTGGTTTTATGAAAGGCATGCGCTTTTTTTTGTCAGAATCAGAGGATAACAGCAGAGCCCCTTTCTACCTTCACTCCTTTTCTTACAGAGGTGTTTCACTAATTCATTAGAACTACAGCTGCCTGGTGTTAGTACAGGGGTGACTTAAAATAAAGGTACTTGCCTATAACCACACATTACAAGTGAGGGCAGAACAGAACAACGACCCAGTAACAGGCAGACACAGAAGCTGTAGATTCTCAATTAGTCCTGACATATTCAATACAAAATAAAGTGGTTGTAGGAGATTAGTTCTAGTAAGAAAGGAATGCCATTTTTAAGATATCTCTACAAGCTATTTAGTTCCTCTGCACACTATATAGTCAGCAACTGCAAATAATTAAGATGTAAAATTAAAGATGAAAAGAGTAGTGTTTAATTAGTTCATAATTAGAAAGGTATGTCAGATGCTACAAAGGATGGCACTACTTCAGCAAAGAAAAAACAACAAACATTCAACACACCAAAGAGAAAAGCATTTAACATGAACTAATTTCAAACAATAACTGAATATTTCAAGTAGTATTTTGTATACTTGCAAGAGCCATTTCAGATTTTGAAGTTAGCTGTAATCTAGAAATAATCCAATTGTAAAACCTAAACAGCAGTGCAGCTGTGTATTTTCAGTCTGTCTCATTTCCATAAGCACTAGAGATGACTATTTTTGCTCTTATTCTCATTCAGAATATTAAGACTCTAGGAATGTATTGTGATGGGATTCCACAGAATACAGTTGCTATTTTCACAGCCTGAGCTCTCCAGACACACACAAAAAAAACCCCCATTTTCACCACAGAAAAACAAGGAAAAGATATTTAGAAAAACAGTAGCAGTTGCAAACACTGACACAAACTCCATCTTCAGCACAACGAACGTCATCGGGATTCTCTTAGGGAAAGCTGCAGTTGCAAAACGATCATTATTAGGCTGAACACAGTTCAAAAGCCAAATTATTGCAGCTGTACATGCCACAACAGAGACGACTTTAAAGTATCAAGGACACAATTTAACTACAACCAAATTCCAAAAGATTTGTGATTTACAGTAAATTGCTCGGAACACTGAACGTATCCCAGTGCTGCTCTTACCTTTCTTAGCAGCATCTGTTCTCCGTCTTGCTGGTGACACCAGATCCTTTACAATCTGTAGCACTTGAATCATTGCTCGTTAGCAAGATCAAAGAGACTAGATGCTCCTCTAAAATTCCAACAGGTTTCATTACTACGTGCTATTACATGGATGTCTTCAGCACGCTCAAGTAAAAAACTGATGCAGGAGCAACTCATCTACCTTCACAGAACGATTTCTGCCTGATGACTCTACAGGCTGGGGTGACAGATTTAAAGTGACTTCAGCATAAGGAGACAAAAAACTGCAAGCAATCCTCAAGGCATTTCTACAGAACATTTTAAAATTATTGACAGCAGAGTACGCATACTGATTTCTCTAAATAAAGTTTAAAGGAAATACTTGCACCACAAAGTCGCTAAAGAAAAAAAACACTTGAAACGAATGCCGACAGATGCAACAGACTCCCCTAGGCTCAGGATCCAAGAACCGTGTCTGCATTCTCTTTGAAAGTCTGTCTCAATTCAGAGAATTCCATGTAATGCTTTAAGAGAGCTATCGGTACAACGTAGAGCCAGCAGCAGACCTACTAAGAGAATTAAAATTAAACCTAGCTTGCTCAACTCCATCAGGCACAGGGAAGCACCTGCTAAAGAGAATCCTGCGGTTCCTTTTCTCCCCCCTCGAACACACACCTCTGACATCCTTGTACGTGATGGGAATTCAGGCACACCGGGAGGCACGCTGGAAATCCTGGGAGTATTTCAGGCGTTCTTCTCTCTCCCGCCACCAGAGGCCCAGAGAGCTGTTTCAGCTCAGGTATTATCATTACTTCTGTCAGGTAATTTCAGGCAGACAAATTGCAGTATGTGCCCCACAACAGTTTTAATGCCATTTGGAAAACGTACAAAGGCACTTCAGAAATGCCTTCTGTCAAAGCCTCTACGGCGCTAACACACCAAAAAAAAAGTCACCACGAGAAATCGTGTTTTATACAGTCGCATTAAATAACTGTCAGCCCTGAAGAGGCTCTGTGAACACTTTAGGAAATGGAATTCCTGCCGAGCATTGTGAGGCCTTGCCTACACAAAGAGTGATTTAGGAAGCCAACTACGTTTTTCCAAAAACCACAACATTAAAAGAAACCACAGGCCACAACCGAGGCACAGCAAGACATATTCCCTGCCCTTAGACCTTCTGTTCCCATTGCTTAAGTGCTAGATGGTGGAGGGGGAGAGGTCAACTCTTTCCTTCCCAGCTGCTGGTTGCAGGCGTTTCAGATTTGCTGGTGTATTTACCCACATGCATGTCAGTCTCCTGAAACACACACAGCACAGGCACAACAAACTGTTTCTGTCGTGTCAGTCCCACTTACAGCCTGCCCACTAACCACCTCTGCCAGAAGTAATAGTAACCCAATGATTGTATCTGGTTTGGCAAAACAAAGACAACTAAAACCATTCTCTCTGACAAGCTGTCTGATTTCTTCCCCCATCCTGCAAATATACAAGTGTCCACTCAATGGGAAGCCTGTAGCCATACTGTGCGGCTGTAACGGATCTCTTCCTGGAAAAGCAGGCTTCAAACTGTTAGAACCAGAACTTTTCCCCTTCTGTTATATCAATAATAATTTCTAACCTTCATACATAAACTTAATTTAAGGTTTCAGACACATGATCTTATAGGTAGAGATGTAAGGAGAAGATTGTTGCACGCAGATGTTTCCAGAACAACTATGATTTCCAAACATTTGAATAAGTTGTAGAAAGCAGGGCTGTCTGGTTAAGTTTAACTTAAGGTCCTTTACTTAATAATCTAGTCCTCAAAATCCCTGCTCTAAGAACTTTCCCACCATTATCTTGCCATGATGTGCTTTTTTCTTTATTGTTGTTATCAAGCAACTTGTCTTAAGATAAAGATATATGCTCAAAGGAACATCATTACTTAGAGCTACATTACATTGCAGATTTTCTCTGAAAAACTGACTTCCAAGTTCACGGTTCAGAGAACATCACAACTACCTCTGCAGCATTAGTAAACTTTTCATGGTTTTTATATAAACATATTAAAGCTAGAAAAAAAGAAAATGGAGGAAGGGAATAAAAAAGGAGTAAGGCAGAAAAGAAAAAAATCTGCAGTAATAACATCCACTTAACCACGTAAAACATGAGTATACCTTGCAGATCCCAAAGGTGATTTTTAACTGAACTAGATTATCTCATTTCTACAGCAAAGTTCTCAAGTGCTGGAATAAGGAGAGGATGGTGGACTGACAAGAGGGTAACAGTAGGGAAGGGGTAGCAGAGCAAGAAAGGAAGGAATAAAAGGCATGCTCCATACCTCCTTTTGTTGCAAAAGTACCTTTTTAAAAAAGAAATGAGGCAGTTCAGTAGGTAGGAATTAACACCCAGGAAAGGGTTACTTACAGCTATTCTGGACCGCAGGAAGGGGAGCTGCTCCCTTTTCTTCAAAACTCTCCCTCATCCTACTGGTAACAAAGACAACCAACTGGAAAAGAACTCTTGGAGGATTTGCAGGTCTAGATGATGATGGTGGGAATACAAAGGCAGCACCTACCAGTTTGCAGAATAGCCATTCAAAAACCTTTCCTCCCACAGTCACCACTTTCTCCCTCTCTCCACCAGTGGTCAGGGCATTTTAAACAGTTCCAGCCTACTCTGAGCTTTTAAGAGAGACACAAGAACTTTAGGACTCGAAATCATTTTCACACACACCTGCTTCCCTCAGCATGAAATAATCTCCAAAGATGGTATGCACAGTAGTTTCCCTCTGTTCTTTGTTAGGGAAATTGTCATATAGAAAGACACTGAGGAAAAATCTAAAGCTTTAAAATTAATTCAGGAAAATGCAAACAAGTTTACTAAACCTCCTGCGTGCAACCTCAAGAAAGAAAATAGTGCAAGACTGAAGCAGCGCCGCGGTGCTCATAATAAACAATGTAACACGCTTAGATAAATGGCTTAAACTTAGAAAAATTATACAATAAGCTTTGTGGCTGCTATTTCCCTTTCCTCATGTCATTTCATACACCAGCCTAGACAATAACACTAAGCTTGCTTTGAAAAAAAATGGCAGCACCAAAACGACTTCAAGAAAGGAAACACATTTACTAGCTAAATCGCGTAATTTCATCTGTTACTTGTGAGTGATAACTTGGTTATAGTTCACTGTAACAACCAGGTTTACTAGCTGACTCATGAAACTGCTGATATTTCCACACAACCCACCGCTACAGCTGTCAGCTCTCAGACCGCACCCTAACAGAAAGACAACCCATGGGCAAGGGTGTCCAGCAACCAAAAGCTCACAGCAGTTGGGCACAGGTCCACAAGGTAAACCAAAGTGGCCTAAGTTCAGCACAATCATTTAAGGAGATTCTGTCTGAGGAGGAAAAGTGTTACACAGTGCAGAGCACGTGAACTTCTGCTAAGCATTCTTCATCTCTGACATCTAGTTTGCTAAGCAGTGTGTGCTTGATGATGGCCTTGCATTTTGCTTTTCTCCTTAACTTCAAAACCGTAGTGAATACAGAAATCATGTACGAAATAGTTTGGCACACGAAGCAGCAGTTAACCAGGATGTGATCTGATGGATCACCGTGTGCAGCCCTTCACCTCTTCTAACCATAATAAAACGAATGACCTGCATCCTGATTTGTCAGCTGTTATCACTCAAAATAAAAATGCTTCCATTAACATATTTATAATTAACGGGTCTTTGAAAGCAGTTCTTTTTCATGAAGCATATTGCCAGGAGGTAACATATCCACAGCATAAAAAATGCTGCAAAAGTATGGCTGGTGGGTATTTGCCAAATGACACTGGAAAAGAAAAAAAAAACAAAACTAAAAAAAACCCAGAATTTGAGGAAAACTTTCTATTTTCTTATTCATTCTCTTCTTATAATCTGTAACATTTATATACTCATGGCATTCTGGCTAGGCTTTTAGGAAATCGTCAAGAACCCTCAGGGTAATCCCAGGCAGCACTGCAGCTATCCAAAAAAGTGCCTGCTTGTTCTGCCCTCATTTACAGAAAGATGGACAAGCTACTAGTAGGGAAAAGAAAAAACAACTACACATCACCAAAACGGCTTGAGGGCATTCGTTCATGTGAACAATAGGCCTGCACACATTTTACTGGAGATGCAAAGTTATTGTGACCGTTCTTTTTCCATCTCACATCAACATGAACCGACCAGAATTCGGGCTGCGCACAGATTATTCCACTGCATCCCTGCGGAAACCTCTGCAGATCTGTCTTCGTAATCCCACCTTATGCTCCCTCACGGCCAGAATTAGTTACGTCCTTTCCCTGCCTGCTAGGCTCTAAACTGACGGGAGCAAGTCTTCAGGCCCCACCACAACTTCAGGAACAGGCAGCCCATAACAAGGCAGCCAGGAAGGTACCACCCGCCCGACATCCAGCCTTGGTGCGACCCGTTTCGATGGAAGCCGGCCCCAGCCTGCAGTTGTGCTGTTATCATCCAGAAAGCACAAAAGCACACAAAACACTCCTTCTGGTATCTCACTAGTTCTGTGAAAGAGCAAAGTCTGACGTTAGAGGCAGGAGATGGGGATTTACGAGAGCGGAGGTCCACTTGCCCTTTGGACCCTTCTTTCTCACCCTGTGAAATCCAGGCAGCACTTCAAGGTGATGAAGTCAGTAGGACTATTCAAAACGAGGGCTATAAAAAGTCAAGCACCAGCAAAACACGAGGGCACCTGTTCCCAATAACCCACCTGAATGTTTGCTCTAAAAGCTGCAGTTTCAGAAATGCCACAACGGCTTCATCTTCCCTCCTGCCTTAGCAGAGGGGCTCAGAAAATGAGGCAGATTTTCTTACCAGGAGCAACAATTTCTTAAGCAGGAGAAAAGTTTCCAACAACAGATTAATTTAAAGTTTCAAGGAACTACAAGCAAAGCACATTAGCCAGGAAAAAGATTCTTTAAATATCAGATGGAAGGAACAGCATATTGTAAAAACATTTGCATGGGGAGTTCACAGTAAAAACTAGCTATTTCTTGTTAAAAAAAAAATTTATTCAGAGAAAGTCTGCCTAGCAACTAAGTCCCAGCAATACCTTGAGTATCAATGGAAACTCCTCAATGATACTCCTCCCTGACTTTTCCTGCCGCAATTGGTCTTCAAATTAATATCTCAAAATAAACAGGCATTGAGCCCTGAGACAGGCAATACATCATGATGCAAATTATCACTAAAGCAACTATAAAGTAGTTTATCTATCCTGTCTCACTAGGACTTGGAATTAATTTTCCAATCTATGAACTGAAGCCTAGCTTTAAGTTTTAAATTATCTACTGTAGATGGAATAGGAGAATTCTAGAGTTCCTAATCAATAACTAAGCCTCCCCATAAATCTCTGAAACTTCAAATTTTCTTCATTATTTTTTAGGGATTAATCTTTGACAGTAACGCACTAAAGAGAGCCATGAAAAAAACATAAAAAAAGAAAACATTATGCTCTCAAGAAGCTGTACATGGAATTCCAGTTGCTTCTCCTGTGAAAATGTTTGCACTAGTGATATGACTCCATTTATTACTCAAAGCATTCTTTTTTCAAAGATGACCAGGTTTGGCTATGCATTTTGCAAAGCAGCCATAAAAATAAATAAATCAATGTCCTCACAGTCCTCTGAATGGTTCTACAGAGTCAGTAAATGTCAGTAACCACTTAATTCAACAGAATTTGCATTCTCTTTGGAATATATTTATTTTTTCTTCATCTTTGGCATTTCTGCTGCATTTTTTTAAAGCAGTTTTTAAACAAGCTGATGTAGACATATAACCCTCTTTCAGAAGAAGTCGTCTTGGAAGCAGAAAGAAAGTTGATCTAGAGGCTAAGGAAGCAATAAATAATTATAACAGAAAGCTAACTATGTGAAATTTCATTAAAGAGGATGAGATGAGAGGCATTTGTCGACATTTTTTTAAAGTCAGTTTTTCTTTCTACTTTAAATATACAAGAGAGTTGCATGATGACAATAACGGAGAACTTCAACAAATGGTCAATGAAATCAGATCTGCCTGTTGCAGGCAAAAACCTATGAACCCCAAAACCGACAAACAAACGTGAAAACAGGGGAAAGGGGCAGACAGCAAGACATACGGCTACACTCCGCAGACGTTACTGCACGCAGTGGGAGAAACTACACATTGCAAAATCTCGTCACTGCACAATACTCTTACTGTTATCCTTCTTACTCAACTCACAGCATTTTTTACCCCCTGAGCTCTTGCTACGACACATTCTGCAAGCGGATCGAGATTACAAGAGACACGGCAACTTCTCGAGAGCGCCATGACGCAGACGAGGGAACTGCCCACGTAGATCACTTTTATCCTCCTCCTGATAGCAGACCCCAGACACTTACAGAGATCAGCATCAGAAGTTTGTGTTCAAATACATCTTGATCCACTCTTTAAAAAGAAAAAAAAAAAATCATGTCTGCATTGTTTATTTTTCCTTCAGCAGGTATGTTCCACACCGATCACCTCGATGAGCAAAACAAGGGCACTGATCAGCATTTATTCACAGATTCACTGTAAAACCGAACCATCAGATTGAGACATACAGGTGTGTCCAAACCACAAAGCTCAGCAAATGTTAAAAGTTTTCCAAAAAGCTCTGAAATATTGACCTGTAATGACTTCTCAAAAGGAATAGCTGAGGTTACAGTGCAGAACTCCCTAAATACAACAGAGGTACTTCACGTCTTTTGGATCTATGCATTTAGGATTATGTTAAGCAAGCTACACAGATATCATGATACAGAGTAACTATAAAAGCACAGATTCTTATTATGGAGCTTCAAATTTATCCTATTTCATTCTTTTCTTGCTCACACTCATGCCTGTCAAAGGACAAAAAGCCACTTTAAGGCACACTAGCTAGTAAAGAAAGCAGCGCCAACAAAGCAAATGGCATTTCCAAAAAAAAAAAAAAAGGTATCTAAGTAGCCCATTTAAATATGTGGGGGGGTTAAAACTGGAAAATGTTAGTACAAGACCTCACCACGGAGAATGCACACAACCCATAGAATTTCTTGGTCTCCCTTATATTGCAGTCTAAATCTTTATGCAGTTCTATCTACAAATGACAATTATTTTCAGAAAAGAAGTTTCATGCTAGAAGTCCCAAGAAGAAACCAAACATTGAAGAAGTTGCAATTATGACAACAGAAAAGTTTTTACAGATTTTTTAAAAAAAATATGCAGCATTTCCTGCATATGCAGCATTACAAACAGAATATGCAGCAATTTTGTATTTCCTGGATTTGGGTCACAACTGTATTATTCATTGACATATATTTTCAAGCTAAAGGATATTATTAAATATTCTGTCAAACTTAAGTATACAGAAAGAAACCATACTAGTCATTAAAAGATATGGGTTTTTTTCTTTTTGTAATATTAAACAAAAATCAAAACCATTATTTTCTTACATATGTCAATACAGAAGCAGAAGTAGATTCTTTAGCTTGATCTGGCAAATTGATAAAAGTGAACATGTGTTCAATTCAAAGAAGGAAAAAAAATACAAAAACTTTGCTTTCAGTTTTAACTCTTACTTGGTTTCCTATTGAAAAGGATATGAATGAGACTAATGATATCTTACCTCCCTGGAACAAAGAAAAACTACATCCCTATTTAAGAGCGTGATTAAATCTTTCACCGCATGTAACATTCCTATGTTGATATTTAATCCAAGTAATAAAACACAACTGTCCACAGCCACCGGGAAGAACATCAAAACTTGTCAGACCGTGGCAAAATACACAGTACTTATATTAAGTTTGGGTATTTGCAGTCTTAATTTGTGCAGCAATTAGTCTATGGTATGTCTCTCTCTCTGCAATAAAACCATCTTTAAAAACAAGTTTTTGAATACTTTGTAGCAGGCTAATCTAACACTAAAGAGCATCTATTCCCACAAATAGAGCTTACCTATTTATTTAAAAAGTCTTATAAAGAAAGGCACACGCTAGGGAAGAAAGAATTGGGCCCTTCAAAAGTAGCTGAAGGGAACTAGCCTGAAGGTCACTCGGAGCAGAACCGATCCACCCTCCTTGGCGAGGGGCGTACCTGGGCCTGTTTGCTCAGGGCAGTTGGGTTCCAACAGGAGACACCACCAACTGTTCGCTTTCAGAGCTCTGCCTCCTGCTCACCTTGGTCATTCACTGGGGAGATCCAGTCTTTCAAACCATATTTTAACTAATGTATTTTAAAAAAATCCAAGCTTAGTACTTAAATATGACATTTGTGTCAACCACGACTGTTTAAGGTTAATGCTGGAGCTCTATTGGAGATACGTATCCTCGTGAAGCGGCTGGTTGCAGCTATCTTCAGGGTTATCACTGTTTTGTCCTCACTCTTACCAATGGATTTATTTAGCAGTGCGCTCTCACTAGCACATCATGCTTGCTTCATACCCAATCCTGTTTCCCATAAAGTATATGCTTGCCTCAGCTATTAACCAAGAATTTTTCCTACTCCCTGATCAAAGAAAAACCAGGGGAAACACCTGGGCATGTTAGTGACACTGCCTGCAGCTAAACCGTGCCACGCCAGTGCAGGAAAAGCAGCAGTGAGAGGCAGGGCTCCTCACTCGGCTTCACTTGAAGACAATCACACCACCCAAATGAAAAACATCTTACCCATCCATCATAAAAGCAAAACATAGAGGAATTGTACATGCCCTAGGGCTTCAGTCCCAATTTTGGCAGAGAGAAGGCTGTAGGACACTTATGGTTCTCCATGCTCTCTCGGTAGCTGTAGAGAATTTAAATCACGGCAAGCTTCAGCCAACAACTGCCCATGACAAGAGGTGGCCCTGAACCACCTGGCTCCACCCAATCATAGAATTATAGAACAGTTTTGGTTGGAATATTATGGTCAGTCATTTAAATCCACTATTCTAGCCAGCAGTGGTTAAAAACAAACAAACAAACAAACAAACAAACAAAACAGGCGTCATCATCCTCCATTTGCAGTATTTATGCTTGATCTGTTCGGTTTCGCAGGACAAGGTGCAGGTAACCTGGCCTTGCTATGCCATCCCGTAGGACCACTGAACACACAGCATTGAACCGAAACACCAGTTAAGATGTAGTTCTCAAGAATGCATGTTCCACTTAACGACTGAGGCATTTAAAAAAAAAAAAAAACACCACCAAGCAAACACTCAAATGCCTTATAGTGAGTTTCACAGAAGTATTATTTCTTTTAGTTTGTTTTAATACATGGGAAGTAAAGCACTGACATGTCGCCTTCGCTCTAAAAAGAAGTACTTTCCTACCACATAGTTCAAGTAACAACTACACACATTTTTGTCACCACTTTCAGCGTAAAGAGGAGTATAGTGGGGGGAGCAAGTGAAGAGGAAATAAGAAGCAAAATTGACACTTCTCAGTTCATGCCTCATCTTTTCAAGGTAAACTATTGTTTCGGTTTAGAAGACAGGGGAAAGCCTCCCTTGAAACCGGGAAATGTAACCCCCCCCACACACACACCTCCAAATCACTATACTTTTGAAATGATGGGGCTTTCAGA
>NW_009707130.1:16909-24625 GCF_000703405.1 Apaloderma vittatum | reverse complement strand
GAGCGGGTACGTTCGGCCCCAACCCGGGCGGGCTCCAGAGCGGGGCGGGCGGCAGCGCAGCCCCCGCAGCAGCGCTCCGGGCTCCCGAGAGACACCTGCCCGGTCCGAGGCAGAGACGAGCATAAACCAGCGTGACGGGAAAGCTGCTTCTCAGCTGAGGCAGTCCCGACCCGGGTGCAACCTGCCGGCGACAGCCGCGGAGACCGAGGGACCCGCGGACGTGCAGCTGCAGGAACAATTCACCCCGGGGGCTCACACTGCACCCCGCACACGAGAAACCCCGTTTCCCACCCCCTTTAACAGATCAAGTGGCCAAATTAATAGAGTACAGAAAATTAACCCTTTTTATTGATGCATTGCAATTGTTCTACATTTTTACCATATTATGTAGAAAATACTTAAAATACAAGCTACTTTGTAAAACCAAAGACAAACATTGAATCCAAAGATAAACTATGTTTTCACAATGGACCCTTCTCCCATATAGTTAGTATTAAATTTTTAAATATCTATTTCTTTTGTTAAAATGATTTTTACATACCCCCTAAGTACATCAGCAATACAAACATAGATCAGTAATTGTCAGAAACTACCTGTATCTAGCGGCTTGTAAAAAGGAAGAGCACAACCATAAAAGAAAGTTAAATTTTACACAGTAACTAGCATATCAAACACATTTAATAAAGTAGGAATTCCATTGCAATATCAAGGATTCAAGCAGAAATACTAACATTACATATAATGTACTGCTACATGTAGTGAGATAGATATATTTCAAGCTGAATCTGAAATCACACATTATATAAAGTTTAGCAACAAACAACCATGTGGACATGCGGCACCATTCAGAAGTTTAAATAAAAAAAGAAAGCAGGGCTGTGCCAATCCTGTCATTTAGAAGCAATTTAGTTTCATGTACTAAAAGAAATTGCTGAGTCAGAGGTAAAGTACTGCATCCCATCAACTAGGTGCTAAGCAGGAAAGCCTCAGAAGCTGCCTCTGCAGTGGTGACCACGGCCGTGAGCACGGGTCAGGTCAAAGGAACAGCTGGGAACAGTCCAGGATCACACTGACAGCTCTAGGGGGGACCACGGCCGTCACAGGCTCAAACGGCAAATCCCAAACTAGTTTTCAGAAGGTTAAAGGACTCCGATTTCTATCCAGAGACAGCACGTTTCTTTACAAAATGTGCGTAGCAGCTCTGGTAATGAGCAGAGCCAATTCTTGAACCTAAGCTGAAGGCTGGATATGCAAGGGAAGAAGGGATGTGTCTCCTTAGCGCTGACCACATCGCACCTGACTGGGCAACACATACTGGGGCCAGGCTGGGATCCGCCGCCATGGTGGAGACCTGGCCCTGCTGGAGCGGGGTTGTTCGCTCAGTTCATCCTGTGCACCACAGGAGTTTCACGGTCATCGGGAACTTGTTTTAAATGGAGAACATTTCATGTTACCTGTGTCATTTCCATCTCGTCCTCCTCATTCCAATACTTTTGGAAACTCGGACAGTGGAAGAGATGACACCGCGCTGCGTGAACACGCCTGATTGGGCTGAATCACGTAACGGGGGCGCTAAAGAGAAACAGTCGTTTTAAGCTGCTTTTTGCAAGGGGAAGTGGGCAAGTTCTCAAAATTATTGGCAGATTCTGCCAGAGGTCTTTTATTCCTGTTATATGGAAAACACTTTCCTATTTGTGAAACAGGGACCAACGTCTCCTGGAACGCAGGAATTGGAGCTTTCTTTGCCTTTCGCTGGAAAGGCACAACTCTGTACCCAAGGGGTATCCAAGGCAAGTACTGAAGACAAGCAACGTAATGTGGAAAAAAGTAAGAAAGTGCCTACAGCAACAGACAGCATCGTTTACACCAACGATGTGGCACAGCAAGATTGGGTGGTTACCCACACGCCTACAGGGTGCTCCGACCAACACGACACTGAACAACAACACCGCTCATGCTACCGCCCAGTTCCAAAGTCCTTGATCCCTCTATCGAAAAAGATGCCAAACCTTCAACAGCTCATTTTCGGGTCAGTCCAGAGTTTTCGATCAACAGTGCGGAACTCCAGAAACGACTTTTGCGCTTCTTGTCACATACCGGTCAGAGAACTGGCCTCCCTTCCACTGGGACGGAACATAAACTGGGATTCAAGGTTACCAAAAACCTCTTATTGCTGCAGTAACATGACCGCTCGAGCCAGTTTATCATCCATTTGGGCAAGATACTTAATCTACGTACTGAAGATGAGAAACAACTCCTTGTACAAGGGACCCAAGAGAACGAAGCGTAGTTTAAAAACTGCACTGATTATCCAAGAAGAGTATTTCCTGTGAACACTAACTAGGGCTACAGCTGACAAACCTTCCCAACAACTCCACATTAGCAGTAGCATTACAAAACTTTTTAACGGTATTATGTGCTTTACAGCAGGCTCTCTTTGGTATAAATATTCTATCACCGAGCTAGCAATATTTTACAAGAAATGTCTGCTATTAACGTGGGGGAAGGTAACGCCATACTAACCTAATAAAAAGTGATTGCACGTATTTAATCACTTCTGCAATATTAGACTAAACATTCCAATGCATTCCCAGCACTACCTTATTCGAAATGCACTGACAGACAGCTAACAGTACATGTGCCGTTTCAAGGAAAAGCTTTAAGGAAACGTCGCCTCACTCCGAACAAAAACGTAGCTTTTCATGATAGCGCTAAAACTGAGAACAACGCACTGACGCAACGAACTGCTGCTCTGGCTGTGGAAAGCTGAGTGAATTGCTTCAATTCGACGGGGGCTTGCTGGTCCCTCATAAGGCAAGCTCACTGTAAACTCTAGTCACACTACATCATCATTTAAGGCACTACAATAAGGGGGACACACCAAACAACTCTTCATCACACATACCTGTGCAAAACAAATCAGAAGGTATCCTTTCCTCTCGTGAAGCTCTACTCCTCTCAGTGCTACAGTGATGAGCTCTAACCATTGCATTATGTCACATACATTCCAACACGAATCAGTTCATTTTGGTTTAAATACAAAGGATACGTCACCTCCATCCCCAGGAACGTTTAAGAATTAGACAAACACTAAGTACAGAGTTCAAGTATAATCACTACACATTTTGATTACAAAGACAGAACATTTGGGGTTAGCAGGAAGTTTCGCTTGTTATATTTTTCTAATCAATATGTACATATTTCATTTTATGTAAAATATTAAAACACCACCAATACAAAACTTCTAAAATAGTTTTAAATTCAGTAATAAACTTTAAAATCTCATTTTTTTTCCTTTTTTTCCATTTCTTTCTCTTTTTTTTTAATTTTTGTGATTCCTACATGCATGTACTGTATACAAGTCTTAAGAGCGCTTTAAAGTAGCTGTTGACATATCCAGGAGGATACGCTCACAGGAGTATAAAAAGCTGTACACATCAATACAGTGATGTTTCATTGTATTTCAAATTCGACTCCCTCCTAAATGAATCATGTGAGGAAAAAACATTAAGAAAAACAGAACAAAGAAAAGCCCTGTGCTTCTGTGAAGGAATCCAGCTCCCTTATAGGGCCAGCATCTAATAAGCTGTGGAAACCAAATTTTTGAGCAACACTGCACTACTCACTCTCGGCTGAACACTAGAGCATCCTGGCAAAGCTGCTGAGTTCTGTCACACAGTGAGACCTTGAATACAGTTTGAAAAACGTGGAAGAATTCTGCAGTAATAATTCAGCTGTGTTACGGAGACCCACAATTTTCAAGAAAACTGATTTCAGGGTTTACAGGGACTCCTGAATACATGATGTTGCTAGTGTGAGGCAGCTGCCTCTACCAGTCCTTAAACAAAGCGGAGAACTCAACAAAAAACTTTGACAGTAACGTATACGGAGGTGTAATGGCTTCTGCAGAACCAGCAATTTGTTAGAGACAAAGTGAAGTAGAGAACCAATTCAACACATTCAACTTGATTTTAAAACTGCCCCAGCAACATAACAAGATAAACGTGCATTACATTTTTAGTGGCAACACGGGTTTGTGCAAGCTGCTAAAATATAATCTGCTAGTCTTTTCGTTTGAGTTACACAAGTTAAAAAACCAATCAGGATCTTGTCTTCTGAGACACTGATTTTCCTTCCCCTTCTGATTAGCACAACAGAACAATTTTAAATAAATGTGACCATGAACTTTTTAAAAGCATCTATAAAAAGTAAGTCAAATTTTAAAAACTTAATTAGCGACCCTCGTACTGGTAACAAAGCATGCTGCTCGGTTAGTGACTGAACTCACTAGAGACGTTTTTGAACAACACACAACCAGATCAGGGAGAAACACAAACCAGGCAGCCATCACCAGGCAATGGTTCACCTGAAACCTTTCTCCAATCTCTCAGGCCTCTTGCCGAGGACAGTGCTTCACTAGAACTACAAGTATGAGTACTGGTTGATCTTCGTGGGGCTCAGCGGATATCCAGTGTAAATAGCAGATCCTCTGGAAGCACCAATATAGGACTGGGGAGCAAACTGGTGTTGGTACTGGGCAGGTGGAACATTGGCAGAAGTCAGCAGACTGGGACCAACGCTCACGGGGACCTGGTGGACCAGAGTGCTGGGGTGGGCAGCGTACGTGGTGTGCCGTGAGGAGCCCTGAGGGGAGAAGAGGTGGGCGATGGAGGTGGTAGAGCCCAGAGTGGCAGCCGTGGTTGGAGCGTACGTGTACATGTGGGGCTGGCTGGAGAGGTGCGCGCTTGCTGTCGCTGCTGCCAGGTGCGGGTGCACCGGGCTGCGGTGCTGAAACGTTTAGGGAGCCTGAGAAATAGTTGACGTGAGGGGTGCCACATAAGCCTGCTGCCTACGCGGGACAGCATTTCCACTTCTCTCCTGTGAGGCCAGCACTGTTGTTTGCTGGTTCTGCAGGGAGAAGAAGTATGTCAGGTTAGTGGCTATCCCCAGAGGATGGGCAGTGGACAGAAGGTGAACAGGAAGGGTCAATCAAAGCCTCCTGATCAACACCTCTGTTCTAGCAGCAAGACTGATGTTTCTGCACGTCCTCCCTGTGAAACCCTCACATAAATTTGAGAAGGGTTACTGCAGATCCAAACGTGACACTTTTCCTCTACAAGGGGATCCAGCTGCCACCGCTGGGGTCCCACCAGGCGCAGCTGCACAAGCACTGGCAGCTCCTAAGGCCACCAAGCCCTTGTCCTGCTGAGAGCCTTCGGTGCCGCGCCAGCCCCAGCTGGATCCCGGTGCTGCTCTCCCACACGAGCGGCAACGTGACTGACTCAGAGAGACAGGTGCAAGCAGAAGCACATAGGAAGAATACGGACCTAACTATGCTTCCTGGTACAGCAACAATTTCTTTGCCTTGAGAAACTTCACCTGTACTCCCTACAGAGTTTACCCTGCCCTGCGCAGCCGCGCCACTGTCAGCTGCAAGGAATTAGTGAGGCAGCAGCTAAACAATCCTCTCATGATCAAGTCCCTCTCCCTGCCAAGACAGCAAAGCGTTTCTAAAGCACGTTCCAAGGCCAGAAAGAGGCACGCAGGGCTCACCTGGCTGAGATTGAGAGGCTGCACACCGTTTGCTACCACGCGATGCGAGCGGTACCCAGTAGGTGTTATACAGCATCCTGACGTCTGCCCACTCACAGAGGCCACTGGCTTGGTCTTACTGGTGCTGCTCAGGATGCCTGGAAGATGCAAAAGCTTAGTCCATTCTTCCCTCTCACACGCCACACACCGTGATAATCAGCTCAGGTAACCAAAGAACGCACAGGGACTATTTCCGTAACAGAGCCTTTTCTTCAATCACGATTTAAAATTTGATTTTACAAGAAATCACTGGGAATTTTTACATATCTAAATTCAGCCCAACATATAGAGAAGGTAAATCTATCAAGGAAACTGAAAACAGACCAAGGCCTGCTCTCTCTGCTCTGAAACCTAAAGCTGCTGAAGACCCAGTGCATGGTCCACAACTGTGAGGACGAAGCTGTTGGGGATAAGACAGCATCTGAGCCTTGGCAAAAATTACTGAGTGCTGCAACCTACAGGAGCATACCTACCTGAAGGCTGAGTAGCTACAATGCAGTCACTAAGCTGTGATTTCAGTGGCGGCACGATGATAGTCCGGGAGCTGGAGCTGTCGGCCGCTCCTCTGCTGGGCAGCTCCAGAACACCGCCCGTACTCCTGAGAGAGGAAAGCGGGTCCGTGGCGTAGGGGCTGTTCAGGGACGAGTCGGAATCGGGGGAGTCGTTAACAGTAACATAGCTGATGACATTGGATCTCTGCTTCATACCCAGACTGCAGGGGGAAAAAAAGGCACAAAGAAATGGGTAACACTCTAGCTTTTCCCACAAGATACAGGAGATCTCCCTCTGGAATCTCATGCCCTCTCTCCTCACCAGATAAAATTCTGATTAACTAAAGATGCAAACAGCACAGCGGACATGATGCAGAACTTTCTGTCTTATGCAGTGCTTCTTAGCCTAGCCAGAGCTTTGCACGTAGTGTTCTCTTGGGCTGAGCTCAGGACAAATCAGTGCTGGCTGCTTAAATGAACTTCCTACCTGGCAGGTTTGTATTTGCTGTCCTCTTCCTCATCGGTGTCGCTACGAATGGTGATGACACTGACAGGCGGGCTTGGAGTGTCGGGGATCACAATGGGCTGGTGCTGCTCCTGCACCGGGATGAGCACGTTGGAAGAGGAGGAGGTGGATCGCAGAGGACTGCTCCCAATGAGCGAGTAAACTTGGGAGGGCACCGTCTCTAGAGTTGAGCTGGGCCTGAAGGAAAACCAAAGCAGTGTTCAGCGACGTGCCAGCAGGCTGGGACAAACCAGCACCAGCTTTAAGAACCGCCAGGCTCCAGCAGCCTCAGCACACATACAAGAAACATCTTGAAATACTCAGAGAGAACCTCAGTGCAGACACACGTGCAGAAGACCACCCACACACCCCAAACATGTAAAACCCCACTCCGACCAGCACGGTGAAGCCCTTGGTCAACCACACTCCTTGCACTCTCACTGAAATTAATATCGCTTTTATCAGTGACTGCAGCACAGATGTTTTTTCCAAGAGATTTTTAAAAGCAAGTACAGTCCATTAGAAAGTTACACAGACAATGCCTCCGCGATCAGAAGATCACATCATAAAGGCAACCTTCACAAACACATCCACAGTCTTCCTAGGACTGGGAAAAGAAGCCTTACTTGGCTGCACTTGGTGCAGGCTGCTTGTTCTTCTTTGCTGGAACATTGCTGCTTTGCTGCTGCCGAACAACATGCGCAACTCCGACATTCAGAGGCTGCGCTGTGGCTAACGTCACGTGGTTGGTCAGTAGTGATGGCTGTTGCATGAGAGTGCTATACTGATTTCCATGTGAATGTGCATTTCTGGAACAGAAAAAAAAAAAATTAACAGAAAACCCTGACTCCGATCCCACGACTACAGTGCACGAACGGCGAGTCGCACCGAGCCCCTGCATCATTCTTTGTCAAGGGTTAGTGCAGTCTCTTACAAGAGACTCAGCAGAAAGGTAAAATTACCGAACGTAATTGGTTCCGTTTAGCTCAAACTAGGACATTCTGAAGGGGAGGGAGAAATCCCGTGCACTGCAGGCAGCACTGCAACGGTGCTTATTTCCATTTGGCATGGGGCCGGACCCTGTGCAATCCCTACCTCCAGTCAGCTAATTGCTGGCTGCCACCGATC